>NW_027663637.1:0-197000 GCF_964034855.1 Anser brachyrhynchus | reverse complement strand
CAACCATGGGGCTTGTCGACCCCCATGGCCACACTCCTACATCTCCCCCTTCTTTATTAACTTAAGAAAGCGCGATTAACACAAATTAAGAAGGCAGGATCAACACAAACTAAATCACAGAGAAAAACTGCCAGGCATACTAAGTCTATCTTTAACAACCTTTGTAAAACCATCCCTGGGAGAGGCAGGCACTGAGTGCTGCCCAGCCGGGGGGCTCTGGCTGCCCCTCCAACTCCTGGAGTCCTTGTTTGTGGGTCCAGCATATGCCAGTGGGACCCTCCCATATGCTGTTTTTTGTTTCTCCCTGCTCTGTTAGCCTTTCCCTGTTCCTGTTCTTCATGTCCCTGTTTAAGGTGTCTCCTGAATCACCCTTCTTTGTTCCCTCTCAAGGCTTTACTTTCCTGATGGTCTCATCTTTAAGAGTCGGATGTGATCACAAACCATGGGGCTTGTCGACCCCCATGGCCACACTCCCACATCTCCTCCTTCTTTATTAACATAAGAAAGCACAATTAACACAAATTAAGAAGGCAGGATCAACACAAACTAAAACACAGAGAAAAACTGCCAGGCATACTAAGACTATCTTTAACAAACTTTGCAACCCCATCCCTGGGAGTGGCAGGCACTGAGTGCTGCCCAGCCGGGGGGCTCTAGCTGCCTCTCCAACTCCTGGAGTCCTTGTTTGTGGGTCCAGCATATGCCAGTGGGACCCTCCCATATGCTTTTTTTTGTTTCTCCCTGCTCTGTTAGCCTGTCCCTGTTCCTGTTCTTCATGTCCCTGTTTAAGGTGTCTCCTGAATCACCCTTCTTTGTTCCCTCTCAACTCTTTCCTTTCCTGATGGCCTCATCTTTAAGAGTAGGTTGTTATCACCAACCATGGGACTTGTCGACCCCCATGGCCAGGCTCCCACATCTCCCCCTTCTTTATTAACATAAAAGAGCTCGATTAACACAAATTAAGAAAGCAGGTTTAACACAAATTAAGAAGGCGCGATTAACAGAAATTAAGATAGCATGAGTAACACAAATTAAAAAAGCACTATTAACACAAACTAAAATACAGAGAAAAACTGCCAGGCATACTAATTCCATCTTTAACAAACTTTGTAACCCCATCCCTGGGAGAGGCAGGCACTGAGTGCTTCCCAGCTGGGGGGCTCTGGCTGCCCCTCCAACTCCTGGAGTCCTTGTTTGTGGGTCCTGCCTATGCCAGCGAGACCCTCCCATACGCTGTTTTTTGTTTGTCCCTGTTCTGATAGCCTGTCCCTATTCATTACTTTTTTGTTTTTGTCCCTGTTCTGTTAGACTATCCCTGTTCCTGTTCTTCATGTCCCTGTTTAAGGTGTCTCCTGAATCACCCTTCTTTGTTCCCTCTCAAGGCTTTACTTTCCTGATGGTCTCTACTTTAATAGTCGGATGTGATCACCAACCATGGGGCTTGTCGACCCCCATGGCCACACTCCCACATCTCCTCCTTCTTTATTAACATAAGAAAGCGCGATTATCACAAATTAAGAAGGCAGGATCAACACAAACTAAAACACAGAGAAAAACTGCTAGGCATACTAAGTCTATCTTTAACAATCTTTGTAAAACCGTCCCTGGGAGAGGCAGGCACTGAGTGCTGCCCAGCCGGGGGGCTCTGGCTGCCCCTCCAACTCCTGGAGTCCTTGTTTTTGGGTCCAGCATATGCCAGTGGGACCCTCCCATATGCTGTTTTTTGTTTCTCCCTGTTCTGATAGCCTGTCCCTATTCATTACTTTTTTGTTTTTGTCCCTGTTCTGTTAGACTATCCCTGTTCCTGTTCTTCATGTCCCTGTTTAAGGTGTCTCCTGAATCACCCTTCTTTGTTCCCTCTCAAGGCTTTACTTTCCTGATGGTCTCTACTTTAATAGTCGGATGTGATCACCAACCATGGGGCTTGTCGACCCCCATGGCCACACTCCCACATCTCCTCCTTCTTTATTAACATAAGAAAGCGCGATTATCACAAATTAAGAAGGCAGGATCAACACAAACTAAAACACAGAGAAAAACTGCTAGGCATACTAAGTCTATCTTTAACAATCTTTGTAAAACCGTCCCTGGGAGAGGCAGGCACTGAGTGCTGCCCAGCCGGGGGGCTCTGGCTGCCCCTCCAACTCCTGGAGTCCTTGTTTGTGGGTCCAGCATATGCCAGTGGGACCCTCCCATAGGCTGTTTTTTGTTTCTCCCTGCTCTGTTAGCCTGTCCCTGTTCCTGTTCTTCATGTCCCTGTTTAAGGTGTCTCCTGAATCACCCTTCTTTGTTCCCTCTCAAGGCTTTACTTTCCTGATGGTCTCATCATTAAGAGTCTGATGTTATCACCAACCATGGGGCTTGTCGACCCCCATGGCCACACTCCTACATCTCCCCCTTCTTTATTAACTTAAGAAAGCGCGATTAACACAAATTAAGAAGGCAGGATCAACACAAACTAAATCACAGAGAAAAACTGCCAGGCATACTAAGTCTATCTTTAACAACCTTTGTAAAACCATCCCTGGGAGAGGCAGGCACTGAGTGCTGCCCAGCCGGGGGGCTCTGGCTGCCCCTCCAACTCCTGGAGTCCTTGTTTGTGGGTCCAGCATATGCCAGTGGGACCCTCCCATATGCTGTTTTTTGTTTCTCCCTGCTCTGTTAGCCTTTCCCTGTTCCTGTTCTTCATGTCCCTGTTTAAGGTGTCTCCTGAATCACCCTTCTTTGTTCCCTCTCAAGGCTTTACTTTCCTGATGGTCTCATCTTTAAGAGTCGGATGTGATCACAAACCATGGGGCTTGTCGACCCCCATGGCCACACTCCCACATCTCCTCCTTCTTTATTAACATAAGAAAGCACAATTAACACAAATTAAGAAGGCAGGATCAACACAAACTAAAACACAGAGAAAAACTGCCAGGCATACTAAGACTATCTTTAACAAACTTTGCAACCCCATCCCTGGGAGTGGCAGGCACTGAGTGCTGCCCAGCCGGGGGGCTCTAGCTGCCTCTCCAACTCCTGGAGTCCTTGTTTGTGGGTCCAGCATATGCCAGTGGGACCCTCCCATATGCTTTTTTTTGTTTCTCCCTGCTCTGTTAGCCTGTCCCTGTTCCTGTTCTTCATGTCCCTGTTTAAGGTGTCTCCTGAATCACCCTTCTTTGTTCCCTCTCAACTCTTTCCTTTCCTGATGGCCTCATCTTTAAGAGTAGGTTGTTATCACCAACCATGGGACTTGTCGACCCCCATGGCCAGGCTCCCACATCTCCCCCTTCTTTATTAACATAAAAGAGCTCGATTAACACAAATTAAGAAAGCAGGTTTAACACAAATTAAGAAGGCGCGATTAACAGAAATTAAGATAGCAAGAGTAACACAAATTAAAAAAGCACTATTAACACAAACTAAAATACAGAGAAAAACTGCCAGGCATACTAATTCCATCTTTAACAAACTTTGTAACCCCATCCCTGGGAGAGGCAGGCACTGAGTGCTTCCCAGCTGGGGGGCTCTGGCTGCCCCTCCAACTCCTGGAGTCCTTGTTTGTGGGTCCTGCCTATGCCAGCGAGACCCTCCCATACGCTGTTTTTTGTTTGTCCCTGTTCTGATAGCCTGTCCCTATTCATTACTTTTTTGTTTTTGTCCCTGTTCTGTTAGACTATCCCTGTTCCTGTTCTTCATGTCCCTGTTTAAGGTGTCTCCTGAATCACCCTTCTTTGTTCCCTCTCAAGGCTTTACTTTCCTGATGGTCTCATCTTTAAGAGTCGGATGTGATCACAAACCATGGGGCTTGTCGACCCCCATGGCCACACTCCCACATCTCCTCCTTCTTTATTAACATAAGAAAGCACAATTAACACAAATTAAGAAGGCAGGATCAACACAAACTAAAACACAGAGAAAAACTGCCAGGCATACTAAGACTATCTTTAACAAACTTTGCAACCCCATCCCTGGGAGTGGCAGGCACTGAGTGCTGCCCAGCCGGGGGGCTCTAGCTGCCTCTCCAACTCCTGGAGTCCTTGTTTGTGGGTCCAGCATATGCCAGTGGGACCCTCCCATATGCTTTTTTTTGTTTCTCCCTGCTCTGTTAGCCTGTCCCTGTTCCTGTTCTTCATGTCCCTGTTTAAGGTGTCTCCTGAATCACCCTTCTTTGTTCCCTCTCAACTCTTTCCTTTCCTGATGGCCTCATCTTTAAGAGTAGGTTGTTATCACCAACCATGGGACTTGTCGACCCCCATGGCCAGGCTCCCACATCTCCCCCTTCTTTATTAACATAAAAGAGCTCGATTAACACAAATTAAGAAAGCAGGTTTAACACAAATTAAGAAGGCGCGATTAACAGAAATTAAGATAGCAAGAGTAACACAAATTAAAAAAGCACTATTAACACAAACTAAAATACAGAGAAAAACTGCCAGGCATACTAATTCCATCTTTAACAAACTTTGTAACCCCATCCCTGGGAGAGGCAGGCACTGAGTGCTTCCCAGCTGGGGGGCTCTGGCTGCCCCTCCAACTCCTGGAGTCCTTGTTTGTGGGTCCTGCCTATGCCAGCGAGACCCTCCCATACGCTGTTTTTTGTTTGTCCCTGTTCTGATAGCCTGTCCCTATTCATTACTTTTTTGTTTTTGTCCCTGTTCTGTTAGACTATCCCTGTTCCTGTTCTTCATGTCCCTGTTTAAGGTGTCTCCTGAATCACCCTTCTTTGTTCCCTCTCAAGGCTTTACTTTCCTGATGGTCTCTACTTTAATAGTCGGATGTGATCACCAACCATGGGGCTTGTCGACCCCCATGGCCACACTCCCACATCTCCTCCTTCTTTATTAACATAAGAAAGCGCGATTATCACAAATTAAGAAGGCAGGATCAACACAAACTAAAACACAGAGAAAAACTGCTAGGCATACTAAGTCTATCTTTAACAATCTTTGTAAAACCGTCCCTGGGAGAGGCAGGCACTGAGTGCTGCCCAGCCGGGGGGCTCTGGCTGCCCCTCCAACTCCTGGAGTCCTTGTTTGTGGGTCCAGCATATGCCAGTGGGACCCTCCCATATGCTGTTTTTTGTTTCTCCCTGCTCTGTTAGCCTTTCCCTGTTCCTGTTCTTCATGTCCCTGTTTAAGGTGTCTCCTGAATCACCCTTCTTTGTTCCCTCTCAAGGCTTTACTTTCCTGATGGTCTCATCTTTAAGAGTCGGATGTGATCACCAACCATGGGACTTGTCGACCCCCATGGTCACACTCCCACATCTCCTCCTTCTTTATTAACATAAGAAAGCAGAATTAACACAAATCAAGAAGGCAGGATCAACACAAACTAAAACACAGAGAAAAACTGCCAGGCATACTAAGACTATCTTTAACAAACTTTGCAACCCCATCCCTGGGAGTGGCAGGCACTGAGTGCTGCCCAGCCGGGGGGCTCTAGCTGCCTCTCCAACTCCTGGAGTCCTTGTTTGTGGGTCCAGCATATGCCAGTGGGACCCTCCCATATGCTTTTTTTTGTTTCTCCCTGCTCTGTTAGCCTGTCCCTGTTCCTGTTCTTCATGTCCCTGTTTAAGGTGTCTCCTGAATCACCCTTCTTTGTTCCCTCTCAACTCTTTCCTTTCCTGATGGCCTCATCTTTAAGAGTGGGTTGTTATCACCAACCATGGGACTTGTCGACCCCCATGGCCAGGCTCCCATATCTCCCCCTTCTTTATTAACATAAAAGAGCTCGATTAACACAAATTAAGAAAGCAGGTTTAACACAAATTAAGAAGGCGCGATTAACAGAAATTAAGATAGCAAGAGTAACACAAATTAAAAAAGCACTATTAACACAAACTAAAATACAGAGAAAAACTGCCAGGCATACTAATTCCATCTTTAACAAACTTTGTAACCCCATCCCTGGGACAGGCAGGCACTGAGTGCTTCCCAGCTGGGGGGCTCTGGCTGCCCCTCCAACTCCTGGAGTCCTTGTTTGTGGGTCCTGCCTATGCCAGCGAGACCCTCCCATACGCTGTTTTTTGTTTGTCCCTGTTCTGATAGCCTGTCCCTATTCATTACTTTTTTGTTTTTGTCCCTGTTCTGTTAGACTATCCCTGTTCCTGTTCTTCATGTCCCTGTTTAAGGTGTCTCCTGAATCACCCTTCTTTGTTCCCTCTCAAGGCTTTACTTTCCTGATGGTCTCTACTTTAATAGTCGGATGTGATCACCAACCATGGGGCTTGTCGACCCCCATGGCCACACTCCCACATCTCCTCCTTCTTTATTAACATAAGAAAGCGCGATTATCACAAATTAAGAAGGCAGGATCAACACAAACTAAAACACAGAGAAAAACTGCTAGGCATACTAAGTCTATCTTTAACAATCTTTGTAAAACCGTCCCTGGGAGAGGCAGGCACTGAGTGCTGCCCAGCCGGGGGGCTCTGGCTGCCCCTCCAACTCCTGGAGTCCTTGTTTGTGGGTCCAGCATATGCCAGTGGGACCCTCCCATATGCTGTTTTTTGTTTCTCCCTGCTCCGTTAGCCTTTCCCTGTTCCTGTTCTTCATGTCCCTGTTTAAGGTGTCTCCTGAATCACCCTTCTTTGTTCCCTCTCAAGGCTTTACTTTCCTGATGGTCTCATCTTTAAGAGTCGGATGTGATCACAAACCATGGGGCTTGTCGACCCCCATGGCCACACTCCCACATCTTCCCCTTCTTTATTAACATAAGAAAGCGCAATTAACACAAATTAAGAAAGCAGGATCAACACAAACTAAAACACAGAGAAAAACTGCCAGGCATACTAAGACTATCTTTAACAAACTTTGCAACCCCATCCCTGGGAGAGGCAGGCACTGAGTGCTGCCCAGCCGGGGGGCTCTGGCTGCCCCTCCAACTCCTGGAGTCCTTGTTTGTGGGTCCTGCGTAAGCCAGCGTGACCCTCCCATAAGCTCTTTTTGTTCGTCCCTGTTCTGTTAGCCTGTACCTATTCATTCCTTTTTTTTTTTTTTTCCCTGTTCCCTTTGCCTGTCCCTATTCATTCCTTTTTTGTTTTTGTCCCTGTTCTGTTAGCCTGTCCCTGTTCCTGTTCTTCATGTCCCTGTTTGTTTTCTTCTCGTCCCTGTTCGTTTTCATGTCCCTGTTGGGGGGCGATTTGTGGCGTAAAGACCGCACGGACAACGGGGTTCTTTCAGGATCTGTAACTGCTACCTCTTTATTGATGACATAACTTGAACTCTCTCTTACTGAGGGCATAACTTCATCTCTCAGAGTGAGGGCACAACTTCATTCTATCCCTTATTCAGGAAAGACTCCCTTCCTATAATTTCCGCCTCACAGCAGTACCTTTCCACTAACTAGTCATTGGTCAACAACTTTGCCCGGCAACACCAAACACCCAGCAACTTCCATGCTTTAATGGCTGGAGAACAAGCCACCCCAGACAACAAGGTGTCACCTGAATCACCCTTCTTTGTTCCCTCTCAACTCTTTAAATTCCTGATGGTCTCATCCTTAAGAGTCGGATGTTATTACCAACCATGGGGCCTGTCGACCCCCATGGCCACACTCCCACATCTCCCCCTTCTTTATTAACTTAAGAAAGCGCGATTATCACAAATTAAGAAGGCAGGATCAACACAAACTAAAACACAGAGAAAAACTGCTAGGCATACTAAGTCTATCTTTAACAATCTTTGTAAAACCGTCCCTGGGAGAGGCAGGCACTGAGTGCTGCCCAGCCGGGGGGCTCTGGCTGCCCCTCCAACTCCTGGAGTCCTTGTTTGTGGGTCCAGCATATGCCAGTGGGACCCTCCCATATGCTGTTTTTTGTTTCTCCCTGCTCTGTTAGCCTTTCCCTGTTCCTGTTCTTCATGTCCCTGTTTAAGGTGTCTCCTGAATCACCCTTCTTTGTTCCCTCTCAAGGCTTTACTTTCCTGATGGTCTCATCTTTAAGAGTCGGATGTGATCACAAACCATGGGGCTTGTCGACCCCCATGGCCACACTCCCACATCTCCTCCTTCTTTATTAACATAAGAAAGCAGAATTAACACAAATTAAGAAGGCAGGATCAACACAAACTAAAACACAGAGAAAAACTGCCAGGCATACTAAGACTATCTTTAACAAACTTTGCAACCCCATCCCTGGGAGTGGCAGGCACTGAGTGCTGCCCAGCCGGGGGGCTCTAGCTGCCTCTCCAACTCCTGGAGTCCTTGTTTGTGGGTCCTGCCTATGCCAGCGAGACCCTCCCATATGCTGTTTTTTGTTTGTCCCTGTTCTGATAGCCTGTCCCTATTCATTCCTTTTTTGTATTTGTCCCTGTTCTGTTAGACTATCCCTGTTCCTGTTCTTCATGTCCCTGTTTAAGGTGTCTCCTGAATGACTCTTCTTTGTTCCCTCTCAAGGCTTTACTTTCCTCATGGCCTCATCTTTAAGAGTCGGATGTAATCACCAACCTTGGGGCTTGTCGACCCCCATGGCCACACTCCCACATCTCCTCCTTCTTTATTAACATAAGAAAGCGCAATTAACACAAATTAAGAAGGCAGGATCAACACAAACTAAAACACAGAGAAAAGCTGCCAGGCATACTAAGACTATCTTTAACAAACTTTGCAACCCCATCCCTGGGAGAGGCAGGCACTGAGTGCTGCCCAGCCGGGGGGCTCTGGCTGCCCCTCCAACTCCTGGAGTCCTTGTTTGTGGGTCCTGCGTAAGCCAGCGTGACCCTCCCATAAGCTCTTTTTGTTCGTCCCTGTTCTGTTAGCCTGTACCTATTCATTCCTTTTTTGTTTTTGTCCCTGTTCTGTTAGCCTGTCCCTGTTCCTGTTCTTCATGGCCCTGTTTGTTTTCTTCTGGTCCCTGTTAGTTTTCATGTCCCTGTTGGGGGGCGATTTGTGGCGTAAAGACCGCACGGACAATGGGGTTCTTTCAGGATCTGTAACTGCTACCTCTTTATTGATGACATAACTTGAACTCTCTCTTACTGAGGGCATAACTTCATCTCTCAGAGTGAGGGCACAACTTCATTCTATCCCTTATTCAGGAAAGGCTCCCTTCCTATAACTTCCGCCTCACAGCAGTACCTTTCCACTAACTAGTCATTGGTCAACAACTTTGCCCGGCAACAGCAAACACCCAGCCACTTCCATGCATTAATGGCTGGAGAACTAGCCACCCCAGACAACAAGGTGTCACCTGAATCACCCTTCTTTGTTCCCTCTCAACTCTTTAAATTCCTGATGGTCTCATCCTTAAGAGTCGGATGTTATCACCAACCATGGGGCTTGTGGACCCCAATTGCCACACTCCCACATCTTCCCCTTCTTTATTAACATAAGAAAGCGCGATTAACACAAATTAAGAAGGCAGGATCAACACAAACTAAAACACAGAGAAAAACTGCCAGGCATACTAAGTCTATCTTTAACAATCTTTGTAAAACCATCCCTGGGAGAGGCAGGCACTGAGTGCTGCCCAGCCGGGGGGCTCTGGCTGCCCCTCCAACTCCTGGAGTCCTTGTTTGTGGGTCCAGCATATGCCAGTGGGACCCTCCCATATGCTTTTTTTTGTTTCTCCCTGCTCTGTTAGCCTGTCCCTGTTCCTGTTCTTCATGTCCCTGTTTAAGGTGTCTCCTGAATCACCCTTCTTTGTTCCCTCTCAACTCTTTCCTTTCCTGATGGCCTCATCTTTAAGAGTGGGTTGTTATCACCAACCATGGGACTTGTCGACCCCCATGGCCAGGCTCCCACATCTCGCCCTTCTTTATTAACATAAAAGACCTCGATTAACACAAATTAAGAAAGCAGGTTTAACACAAATTAAGAAGGCGCGATTAACAGAAATTAAGATAGCAAGAGTAACACAAATTAAAAAAGCACTATTAACACAAACTAAAATACAGAGAAAAACTGCCAGGCATACTAATTCCATCTTTAACAAACTTTGAAACCCCATCCCTGGGAGAGGCAGGCACTGAGTGCTTCCCAGCTGGGGGGCTCTGGCTGCCCCTCCAACTCCTGGAGTCCTTGTTTGTGGGTCCTGCCTATGCCAGCGAGACCCTCCCATACGCTGTTTTTTGTTTGTCCCTGTTCTGATAGCCTGTCCCTATTCATTACTTTTTTGTTTTTGTCCCTGTTCTGTTAGACTATCCCTGTTCCTGTTCTTCATGTCCCTGTTTAAGGTGTCTCCTGAATCACCCTTCTTTGTTCCCTCTCAAGGCTTTACTTTCCTGATGGTCTCTACTTTAATAGTCGGATGTGATCACCAACCATGGGGCTTGTCGACCCCCATGGCCACACTGCCACATCTCCTCCTCCTTTATTAACATAAGAAAGCGCGATTATCACAAATTAAGAAGGCAGGATCAACACAAACTAAAACACAGAGAAAAACTGCCAGGCATACTAAGTCTGTCTTTAACAATCTTTGTAAAACCGTCCCTGGGAGAGGCAGGCACTGAGTGCTGCCCAGCCGGGGGGCTCTGGCTGCCCCTCCAACTCCTGGAGTCCTTGTTTGTGGGTCCAGCATATGCCAGTGGGACCCTCCCATATGCTGTTTTTTGTTTCTCCCTGCTCTGTTAGCCTTTCCCTGTTCCTGTTCTTCATGTCCCTGTTTAAGGTGTCTCCTGAATCACCCTTCTTTGTTCCCTCTCAAGGCTTTACTTTCCTGATGGTCTCATCTTTAAGAGTCGGATGTGATCACAAACCATGGGGCTTGTCGACCCCCATGGCCACACTCCCACATCTCCTCCTTCTTTATTAACATAAGAAAGCACAATTAACACAAATTAAGAAGGCAGGATCAACACAAACTAAAACACAGAGAAAAACTGCCAGGCATACTAAGACTATCTTTAACAAACTTTGCAACCCCATCCCTGGGAGTGGCAGGCACTGAGTGCTGCCCAGCCGGGGGGCTCTAGCTGCCTCTCCAACTCCTGGAGTCCTTGTTTGTGGGTCCAGCATATGCCAGTGGGACCCTCCCATATGCTTTTTTTTGTTTCTCCCTGCTCTGTTAGCCTGTCCCTGTTCCTGTTCTTCATGTCCCTGTTTAAGGTGTCTCCTGAATCACCCTTCTTTGTTCCCTCTCAACTCTTTCCTTTCCTGATGGCCTCATCTTTAAGAGTGGGTTGTTATCACCAACCATGGGACTTGTCGACCCCCATGGCCAGGCTCCCATATCTCCCCCTTCTTTATTAACATAAAAGAGCTCGATTAACACAAATTAAGAAAGCAGGTTTAACACAAATTAAGAAGGCGCGATTAACAGAAATTAAGATAGCAAGAGTAACACAAATTAAAAAAGCACTATTAACACAAATTAAAATACAGAGAAAAACTGCCAGGCATACTAATTCCATCTTTAACAAACTTTGTAACCCCATCCCTAGGACAGGCAGCCACTGAGTGCTTCCCAGCTGGGGGGCTCTGGCTGCCCCTCCAACTCCTGGAGTCCTTGTTTGTGGGTCCTGCCTATGCCAGCGAGACCCTCCCATACGCTGTTTTTTGTTTGTCCCTGTTCTGATAGCCTGTCCCTATTCATTACTTTTTTGTTTTTGTCCCTGTTCTGTTAGACTATCCCTGTTCCTGTTCTTCATGTCCCTGTTTAAGGTGTCTCCTGAATCACCCTTCTTTGTTCCCTCTCAAGGCTTTACTTTCCTGATGGTCTCTACTTTAATAGTCGGATGTGATCACCAACCATGGGGCTTGTCGACCCCCATGGCCACACTCCCACATCTCCTCCTTCTTTATTAACATAAGAAAGCGCGATTATCACAAATTAAGAAGGCAGGATCAACACAAACTAAAACACAGAGAAAAACTGCTAGGCATACTAAGTCTATCTTTAACAATCTTTGTAAAACCGTCCCTGGGAGAGGCAGGCACTGAGTGCTGCCCAGCCGGGGGGCTCTGGCTGCCCCTCCAACTCCTGGAGTCCTTGTTTGTGGGTCCAGCATATGCCAGTGGGACCCTCCCATATGCTGTTTTTTGTTTCTCCCTGCTCCGTTAGCCTGTACCTATTCATTCCTTTTTTTTTTTTTTTCCCTGTTCCCTTTGCCTGTCCCTATTCATTCCTTTTTTGTTTTTGTCCCTGTTCTGTTAGCCTGTCCCTGTTCCTGTTCTTCATGTCCCTGTTTGTTTTCTTCTCGTCCCTGTTCGTTTTCATGTCCCTGTTGGGGGGCGATTTGTGGCGTAAAGACCGCACGGACAACGGGGTTCTTTCAGGATCTGTAACTGCTACCTCTTTATTGATGACATATCTTGAACTCTCTCTTACTGAAGGCATAACTTCATCTCTCAGAGTGAGGGCACAACTTCATTCTATCCCTTATTCAGGAAAGGCTCCCTTCCTATAACTTCCGCCTCACAGCAGTACCTTTCCACTAACTAGTCATTGGTCAACAACTTTGCCCGGCAACAGCAAACACCCAGCCTCTTCCATGCATTAATGGCTGGAGAACTAGCCACCCCAGACAAGAAGGTGTCACCTGAATCACCCTTCTTTGTTCCCTCTCAACTCTTTAAATTCCTGATGGTCTCATCCTTAAGAGTCGGATGTTATCACCAACCATGGGGCTTGTCGACCCCCATGGCCACACTCCCACATCTTCCCCTTCATTATTAACATAAGAAAGCACAATTAACACAAATTAAGAAGGCAGGATCAACACAAACTAAAACACAGAGAAAAACTGCCAGGCATACTAAGTCTATCTTTAACAACCTTTGTAAAACCATCCCTGGGAGAGGCAGGCACTGAGTACTGCCCAGCTGGGGGGCTCTGGCTGCCCCTCCGACTACTGGAGTCCTTGTTTGTGGGTCCTGCCTATGCCAGCGAGACCATCCCATACGCTGTTTTTTGTTTGTCGCTGTTCTGATAGCATGTCCCTATTCATTCCTTTTTTGTTTTTGTCCCTGTTCTGTTAGCCTGTCCCTGTTCCTGTTCTTCATGTCCCTGCTTCAGGTGTCTCCTGAATCACCCTTCTTTGTTCCCTCTCAAGGCTTTACTTTCCTGATGGTCTCATCTTTAAGAGTCGGATGTGATCACCAACCATGGGGCTTGTCGACCCCCATGGCCACACTCCCACATCTCCTCTTTCTTTATTAACATAAGAAAGCACAATTAACACAAATTAAGAAGGCAGGATCAACACAAACTAAAACACAGAGAAAAACTGCCAGGCATACTAAGACTATCTTTAACAAACTTTGCAACCCCATCCCTGGGAGTGGCAGGCACTGAGTGCTGCCCAGCTGGGGGGCTCTGGCTGCCACTCCAACTCCTGGAGTCCTTGTTTGTGGGTCCTGCCTATGCCAGCGAGACCCTCCCATATGCTGTTTTTTTTTTTTCCCTGTTCCCTTTGCCTGTCCCTATTCATTCCTTTTTTGTTTTTGTCCCTGTTCTGTTAGACTATCCCTGTTCCTGTTCTTCATGTCCCTGTTTAAGGTGTCTCCTGAATCACCCTTCTTTGTTCCCTCGCAAGGCTTTACTTTCCTCATGGCCTCATCTTTAAGAGTCGGATGTGATCACCAACCATGGGGCTTGTCGACCCCCATGGCCACACTCCCACATCTTCCCCTTCTTTATTAACATAAGAAAGCACAATTAACACAAATTAAGAAAGCAGGATCAACACAAACTAAAACACAGAGAAAAACTGCCAGGCATACTAAGACTATCTTTAACAAACTTTGCAACCCCATCCCTGGGAGAGGCAGGCACTGAGTGCTGCCCAGCCGGGGGGCTCTGGCTGCCCCTCCAACTCCTGGAGTCCTTGTTTGTGGGTCCTGCGTAAGCCAGCGTGACCCTCCCATAAGCTCTTTTTGTTCGTCCCTGTTCTGTTAGCCTGTACCTATTCATTCCTTTTTTTTTTTTTCCCCTGTTCCCTTTGCCTGTCCCTATTCATTCCTTTTTTGTTTTTGTCCCTGTGCTGTTAGCCTGTCCCTGTTCCTGTTCTTCATGTCCCTGTTTGTTTTCTTCTTGTCCCTGTTCGTTTTCATGTCCCTGTTGGGGGGCGATTTGTGGCGTAAAGACCGCACGGACAACGGGGTTCTTTCAGGATCTGTAACTGCTACCTCTTTATTGATGACATATCTTGAACTCTCTCTTACTGAAGGCATAACTTCATCTCTCAGAGTGAGGGCACAACTTCATTCTATCCCTTATTCAGGAAAGGCTCCCTTCCTATAACTTCCGCCTCACAGCAGTACCTTTCCACTAACTAGTCATTGGTCAACAACTTTGCCCGGCAACAGCAAACACCCAGCCTCTTCCATGCATTAATGGCTGGAGAACTAGCCACCCCAGACAAGAAGGTGTCACCTGAATCACCCTTCTTTGTTCCCTCTCAACTCTTTAAATTCCTGATGGTCTCATCCTTAAGAGTCGGATGTTATCACCAACCATGGGGCCTGTCGACCCCCATTGCCACACTCCCACATCTTCCCCTTCTTTATTAACATAAGAAAGCGCGATTAACACAAATTAAGAAGGCAGGATCAACACAAACGAAAACACAGAGAAAAACTGCCAGGCATACTAAGTCTATCTTTAACAACCTTTGTAAAACCATCCCTGGGAGAGGCAGGCACTGAGTGCTGCCCAGCCGGGGGGCTCTGGCTGCCCCTCCAACTCCTGGAGTCCTTGTTTGTGGGTCCAGCATATGCCAGTGGGACCCTCCCATATGCTGTTTTTTGTTTCTCCCTGCTCCGTTAGCCTGTCCCTGTTCCTGTTCTTCATGTCCCTGTTTAAGGTGTCTCCTGAATCACCCTTCTTTGTTCCCTCTCAAGGCTTTACTTTCCTGATGGTCTCATCTTTAAGAGTCGGATGTGATCACCAACCATGGGACTTGTCGACCCCCATGGCCATGCTCCCACATCTCCCCCTTCTTTATTAACATAAAAGAGCTCGATTAACACAAATTAAGAAAGCAGGTTTAACACAAATTAAGAAGGCGCGATTAACAGAAATTAAGAAAGCAAGAGTAACACAAATTAAGAAAGCACTATTAACACAAATTAAAACACAGAGAAAAACTGCCAGGCATACTAATTCCATCTTTTACAAACTTTGTAACCCCGTCCCTGGGAGAGGCAGGCACTGAGTGCTGCCCAGCTGGGGGGCTCTGGCTGCCCCTCCAACTCCTGGAGTCCTTGTTTGTGGGTCCTGCCTATGCCAGCGAGACCCTCCCATACGCTGTTTTTTGTTTGTCCCTGTTCTGATAGCCTGTCCCTATTCATTCCTTTTTTGTTTTCCTCCCTGTTCTGTTAGCCTGTCCCTGTTCCTGTTCTTCATTCCCCTGTTTGTTTTCTTCTCGTCCCAGTTCGTTTCATGTCCCTGTTGGGGGGCGATTTGTGGCGTAAAGACCGCACGGACAACGGGGT
The DNA here is from genome assembly GCF_964034855.1 of Anser brachyrhynchus. NCBI lineage: Eukaryota > Metazoa > Chordata > Aves > Anseriformes > Anatidae > Anser > Anser brachyrhynchus. The sequence goes on along the minus strand of NW_027663637.1, from coordinate 181,640 downwards.
TCTTTCAGGATCTGTAACTGCTACCTCTTTATTGATGGCATAACTTGAACTCTCTCTTACTGAGGGCATAACTTCATCTCTCAGAGTGAGGGCACAACTTCATTCTATCCCTTATTCAGGAAAGGCTCCCTTCCTATAACTTCCGCCTCACAGCAGTACCTTTCCACTAACTAGTCATTGGTCAACAACGTTGCCCGGCAACAGCAAACACCCAGCAACTTCCATGCTTTAATGGCTGGAGAACAAGCCACCCCAGACAACAAGGTGTCACCTGAATCACCCTTCTTTGTTCCCTCTCAACTCTTTAAATTCCTGATGGTCTCATCCTTAACAGTCCTATGTTATCACGAACCATGGGGCTTGTCGACCCCCATAGCCACACTCCCACATCTCCCCCTTCTTTATTAACTTAAGAAAGCGCGATTAACACATATTAAGAAGGCAGGATCAACACAAACTAAAACACAGAGAAAAACTGCCAGGCATACTAAGTCTATCTTTAACAACCTTTGTAAAACCATCCCTGGGAGAGGCAGGCACTGAGTGCTGCCCAGCCGGGGGGCTCTAGCTGCCCCTCCAACTCCTGGAGTCCTTGTTGGTGGGTCCTGCCTATGCCAGCAGGCCCTCCCATACGCTGTTTTTTGTTTGTCCCTGTTCTGACAGCCTGTCCCGATTCATTCCTTTTTTTGTTTTCGTCCCTGTTCTGTTAGACTATCCCTGTTCCTGTTCTTCATGTCCCTGTTTAAGGTGTCTCCTGAATCACCCTTCTTTGTTCCCTCTCAAGGCTTTACTTTCCTCATGGCCTCATCTTTAAGAGTCGGATGTTATCACCAACCATGGGACTTGTCGACCCCCATGGCCAGGCTCCCACATCACCCCCTTTTTTATTAAAATAAAAGAGCTCGATTAACACAAATTAAGAAAGCAGGTTTAACACAAATTGGGAAGGCGCGATTAACAGAAATTAAGAAAGCAAGAGTAACACAAATTAAGAAAGCACTATTAACACAAACTAAAATACCGAGAAAAACTGCCAGGCATACTAATTCCATCTTTAACAAACTTTGTAACCCCATCCCTGGGAGAGGCAGGCACTGAGTGCTGCCCAGCTGGGGGGCTCTGGCTGCCCCTCCAATTCCTGGAGTCCTTGTTTGTGGGTCCTGCCTATGCCAGCGAGACCCTCCCATACGCTGTTTTTTGTTTGTCGCTGTTCTGATAGCCTTTCCCTATTCATTCCTTTTTTGTTTTTGTCCCTGTTCTGTTAGCCTGTCCCTGTTCCTGTTCTTCATGTCCCTGTTTAAGGTGTCTCCTGAATCACCCTTCTTTGTTCCCTCTCAAGGCTTTACTTTCCTGATGGTCTCATCTTTAAGAGTCGGATGTGATCACCAACCATGGGGCTTGTCGACCCCCATGGCCACACTCCCACATCTCCTCCTTCTTTATTAACATAAGAAAGCAGAATTAACACAAATTAAGAAGGCAGGATCAACACAAACTAAAACACAGAGAAAAACTGCCAGGCATACTAGGACTATCTTTAACAAACTTTGCAACCCCATCCCTGGGAGTGGCAGGCACGGAGTGCTGCCCAGCCGGGGGGCTCTAGCTGCCTCTCCAACTCCTGGAGTCCTTGTTTGTGGGTCCTGCCTATGCCAGCGAGACCCTCCCATATGCTGTTTTTTGTTTGTCCCTGTTCTGATAGCCTGTCCCTATTCATTCCTTTTTTGTATTTGTCCCTGTTCTGTTAGACTATCCCTGTTCCTGTTCTTCATGTCCCTGTTTAAGGTGTCTCCTGAATGACTCTTCTTTGTTCCCTCTCAAGGCTTTACTTTCCTCATGGCCTCATCTTTAAGAGTCGGATGTAATCACCAACCTTGGGGCTTGTCGACCCCCATGGCCACACTCCCACATCTCCTCCTTCTTTATTAACATAAGAAAGCGCAATTAACACAAATTCAGAAGGCAGGATCAACACAAACTAAAACACAGAGAAAAACTGCCAGGCATACTAATTCCATCTTTAACAAACTTTGTAAAACCATCCCTGGGAGAGGCAGGCACTGAGTGCTGCCCAGCCGGGGGGCTCTGGCTGCCTCTCCAACTCCTGGAGTCCTTGTTTGTGGGTCCAGCATATGCCAGTGGGACCCTCCCATATGCTGTTTTTTGTTTCTCCCTGCTCCGTTAGCCTGTCCCTGTTCCTGTTCTTCATGTCCCTGGTTAAGGTGTCTCCTGAATCACCCTTCTTTGTTCCCTCTCAAGGCTTTCCTTTCCTGATGGTCTCATCTTTAAGAGTCGGATGTGATCACCAACCATGGGACTTGTCGACCCCCATGGCCACACTCCCACATCTCCTCCTTCTTTATTAACATAAGAAAGCGCGATTAACACAAATTAAGAAGGCAGGATCAACACAAACTAAAACACAGAGAAAAACTGCCAGGCATACTAAGTCTATCTTTAACAACCTTTGTAAAACCATCCCTGGGAGAGGCAGGCACTGAGTGCTGCCCAGCCGGGGGGCTCTGGCTGCCCCTCCAACTCCTGGAGTCCTTGTTTGTGGGTCCTGCCTATGCCAGTGGGACTCTCCCATATGCTCTTTTTTGTTTCTCCCTGCTCTGTTAGCCTGTCCCTGTTCCTGTTCTTCATGTCCCTGGTTAAGGTGTCTCCTGAATCACCCTTCTTTGTTCCCTCTCAACTCTTTACTTTCCTGATGGCCTCATCTTTAAGAGTCGGATGTTATCACCAACCATGGGACTTGTCGACCCCCATGGCCATGCTCCCACATCTCCCCCTTCTTTATTATCATAAAAGAGCTCGATTAACACAAATTAAGAAAGCAGGTTTAACACAAATTAAGAAGGCGCGATTAACAGAAATTAAGAAAGCAAGAGTAACACAAATTACGAAAGCACTATTAACACAAACTAAAATACAGAGAAAAACTGCCAGGCATACTAATTCCATCTTTAACAAACTTTGTAACCCCATCCCTGGGAGAGGCAGGCACTGAGTGCTGCCCAGCTGGGGGGCTCTGGCTGCCCCTCCAACTCCTGGAGTCCTTGTTTGTGGGTCCTGCCTATGCCAGCGAGACCCTCCCATACGCTGCTTTTTGTTTGTCGCTGTTCTGATAGCCTGTCCCTATTCATTCCTTTTTTGTTTTTGTCCCTGTTCTGTTAGACTATCCCTGTTCCTGTTCTTCATGTCCCTGGTTAAGGTGTCTCCTGAATCACCCTTCTTTGTTCCCTCTCAAGGCTTTCCTTTGCTGATGGTCTCATCCTTAAGAGTCGGATGTTATCACCAACCATGGGGCTTGTCGACCCCCATGGCCACACTCCCACATCTTCCCCTTCTTTATTAACATAAGAAAGCACAATTAACACAAATTAAGAAGGCAGGATCAACACAAACTAAAACACAGAGAAAAACTGCCAGGCATACTAAGTCTATCTTTAACAATCTTTGTAAAACCATCCCTGGGAGAGGCAGGCACTGAGTACTGCCCAGCTGGGGGGCTCTGGCTGCCCCTCCGACTACTGGAGTCCTTGTGTGTGGGTCCAGCATATGCCAGCGAGACCCTCCCATATGCTGTTTTTTGTTTCTCCCTGCTCTGTTAGCCTTTCCCTGTTCCTGTTCTTCATGTCCCTGTTTAAGGTGTCTCCTGAATCACCCTTCTTTGTTCCCTCTCAAGGCTTTACTTTCCTGATGGTCTCTACTTTAAGAGTCCGATGTTATCACCAAACATGGGGCTTGTCGACCCCCATGGCCACACTCCCTCATCTTCCCCTTCTTTATTAACATAAGAAAGCGCAATTAACACAAATTAAGAAGGCAGGATCAACACAAACTAAAACACAGAGAAAAACTGCCAGGCATACTAATTCCATCTTTTACAAACTTTGCAACCCCATCCCTGGGAGAGGCAGGCACTGAGTGCTGCCCAGCCGGGGGGCTCTGGCTGCCCCTCCAACTCCTGGAGTCCTTGTTTGGGGGTCCTGCGTAAGCCAGCGTGACCCTCCCATACTCTCTTTTTGTTCGTCCCTGTTCTGTTAGCCTGTACCTATTCATTCCTTTTTTTGTTTTCGTCCCTGTTCTGTTAGACTATCCCTGTTCCTGTTCTTCATGTCCCTGTTTAAGGTGTCTCCTGAATCACCCTTCTTTGTTCCCTCTCAACTCTTTACTTTCCTGATGGCCTCATCTTTAAGAGTCGGATGTTATCACCAACCATGGGACTTGTCAACCCCCATGGCCATGCACCCATATCTCCCCCTTCTTTATTAACATAAAAGAGCTTGATTAACAAAAATTAAGAAAGCAGGTTTAACACAAATTATGAAGGCGCGATTAACAGAAAATAAGAAAGGAAAAGTAACACAAATTAAGAAAGAACTATTAACACAAACTAAAATACAGAGAAAAACGGCCAGGCATACTAATTCCATCTTTAACAAACTTTGTAACCCCATCCCTGGGAGAGGCAGGAACTGAGTACTGTCTAGCCGGGGGGCTCTGGCTGCCCCTCCAACTCCTGGAGTCCTTGTTTGGGGGTCCTGCCTATGCCAGCGAGACCCTCCCATACGCTGTTTTTTGTTTGTCGCTGTTCTGATAGCCTGTCCCTATTCATTCCTTTTTTGTTTTTGTCCCTGTTCTGTTAGACTATCCCTGTTCCTGTTCTTCATGTCCCTGCTTAAGGTGTCTTCTGAATCACCCTTCTTTGTTCCCTCTCAAGGCTTTACTTTCCTGATGGTCTCTACTTTAGTAGTCGGATGTTATCACCAACCATGGGGCTTGTGGACCCCCATAGCCACACTCCCACATCTTCCCCTTCTTTATTAACATAAAAAAACGCGATTAACACAAATTAAGAAGGCAGGATCAACACAAACTAAAACACAGAGAAAAACTGCCAGGCATACTAAGTCTATCTTTAACAATCTTTGTAAAACCATCCCTGGGAGAGGCAGGCACTGAGTACTGCCCAGCCGGGGGGCTCTGGCTGCCCCTCCAACTCCTGGAGTCCTTGTTTGTGGGTCCAGCATATGCCAGTGGGACCCTCCCATATGCTGTTTTGTGTTTCTCCCTGCTCTGTTAGCCTGTCCCTGTTCCTGTTCTTCATGTCCCTTTTTAAGGTGTCTCCTGAATCACCCTTCTTTGTTCTCTCTCAACTCTTTACTTTCCTGATGGTCTCATCATTAAGAGTCTGATGTTACCACCAACCATGGGGCTTGTCGACCCCTATGGCCACACTCCCACATCTTCCCCTTCTTTATTAACATAAGAAAGCGCAATTAACACAAATTAAGAAGGCAGGATCAACACAAACTAAAACACAGAGAAAAACTGCCAGGCATACTAATTCCATCTTTTACAAACTTTGCAACCCCATCCCTGGGAGAGGCAGGCACTGAGTGCTGCCCAGCCGGGGGGCTCTGGCTGCCCCTCCAACTCCTGGAGTCCTTGTTTGGGGGTCCTGCGTAAGCCAGCGTGACCCTCCCATACTCTCTTTTTGTTCGTCCCTGTTCTGTTAGCCTGTACCTATTCATTCCTTTTTTTGTTTTCGTCCCTGTTCTGTTAGACTATCCCTGTTCCTGTTCTTCATGTCCCTGTTTAAGGTGTCTCCTGAATCACCCTTCTTTGTTCCCTCTCAACTCTTTACTTTCCTGATGGCCTCATCTTTAAGAGTCGGATGTTATCACCAACCATGGGACTTGTCAACCCCCATGGCCATGCACCCATATCTCCCCCTTCTTTATTAACATAAAAGAGCTTGATTAACAAAAATTAAGAAAGCAGGTTTAACACAAATTATGAAGGCGCGATTAACAGAAAATAAGAAAGGAAAAGTAACACAAATTAAGAAAGAACTATTAACACAAACTAAAATACAGAGAAAAACGGCCAGGCATACTAATTCCATCTTTAACAAACTTTGTAACCCCATCCCTGGGAGAGGCAGGAACTGAGTACTGTCTAGCCGGGGGGCTCTGGCTGCCCCTCCAACTCCTGGAGTCCTTGTTTGGGGGTCCTGCCTATGCCAGCGAGACCCTCCCATACGCTGTTTTTTGTTTGTCGCTGTTCTGATAGCCTGTCCCTATTCATTCCTTTTTTGTTTTTGTCCCTGTTCTGTTAGACAATCCCTGTTCCTGTTCTTCATGTCCCTGCTTAAGGTGTCTTCTGAATCACCCTTCTTTGTTCCCTCTCAAGGCTTTACTTTCCTGATGGTCTCTACTTTAGTAGTCGGATGTTATCACCAACCATGGGGCTTGTGGACCCCCATAGCCACACTCCCACATCTTCCCCTTCTTTATTAACATAAAAAAACGCGATTAACACAAATTAAGAAGGCAGGATCAACACAAACTAAAACACAGAGAAAAACTGCCAGGCATACTAAGTCTATCTTTAACAATCTTTGTAAAACCATCCCTGGGAGAGGCAGGCACTGAGTACTGCCCAGCCGGGGGGCTCTGGCTGCCCCTCCAACTCCTGGAGTCCTTGTTTGTGGGTCCAGCATATGCCAGTGGGACCCTCCCATATGCTGTTTTGTGTTTCTCCCTGCTCTGTTAGCCTGTCCCTGTTCCTGTTCTTCATGTCCCTTTTTAAGGTGTCTCCTGAATCACCCTTCTTTGTTCTCTCTCAACTCTTTACTTTCCTGATGGTCTCATCATTAAGAGTCTGATGTTACCACCAACCATGGGGCTTGTCGACCCCTATGGCCACACTCCCACATCTTCCCCTTCTTTATTAACATAAGAAAGCGCGATTAACACAAATTAAGAAGGCAGGATCAGCACAAACTAAAACACAGAGAAAAACTGCCAGACATACTAATTCCATCTTTAACAAACTTTGTAACCCCATCCGTGGGAGAGGCAGGCACTGAGTGCTTCCCAGCTGGGGGGCTCTGGCTCCCCCTCCAACTCCTGGAGTCCTTGTTTGTGGGTCCTGCCTATGCCAACGAGACCCTCCCATAGGCTGTTTTTTGTTTGTCCCTGTTCTGATAGCCTGTCCCTATTCATTCCTTTTTTGTTTTTGTCCCTGTTCTGTTAGACTATCCCTGTTCCTGTTCTTCATGTCCCTGTTTAAGGTGTCTCCTGAATCACCCTTCTTTGTTCCCTCTCAAGGCTTTACTTTCCTGATGGTCTCTACTTTATTAGTCAGATCTTATCACCAACCATGGGGCTTGTCTAACCCCATGGCCAGGCTCCCACATCTCCCCCTCCTTTATTAACTTAAGAAAGCGCGATTAACTCCTGGAGTCCTTGTTTGGGGGTCCTGCGTAAGCTAGCGTGACCCTCCCATACCCTCTTTTTGTTCGTCCCTGTTCTGTTAGCCTGTACCTATTCATTCCTTTTCTGTTTTTGTCCCTGTTCCGTTTGCCTGTCCCTATTCATTCCTTTTTTGTTTTTGTCCTTGTTCTGTTTGCCTGGCTCTGTTCCTGTTCTTCATTCCCCTGTTTGTTTTCTTCTCGTCCCTGTTCGTTTTCATGTCCCTGTTGGGGGGCGATTTGTGGCGTAAAGACCGCACGGACAACGGGGTTCTTTCAGGATCTGTAACTGCTACCTCTTTATTGATGACATATCTTGAACTCTCTCTTACTGAAGGCATAACTTCATCTCTCAGAGTGAGGGCACAACTTCATTCTATCCCTTATTCAGGAAAGGCTCCCTTCCTATAATTTCCGCCTCACAGCAGTACCTTTCCACTAACTAGTCATTGGTCAACAACTTTGCCCGGCAACACCAAATGCCCAGCAACTTCCATGCTTTAATGGCTGGAGAACTAGCCACCCCAGACAACAAGGTGTCACCTGAATCACCCTTCTTTGTTCCCTCTCAACTCTTTAAATTCCTGATGGTCTCATCCTTAAGAGTCGGATGTAATTACCAACCATGGGGCCTGTCGACCCCCATGGCCACACTCCCACATCTCCCCCTTCTTTATTAACTTAAGAAAGCGCGATTAACACAAATTAAGAAGGCAGGATCAACACAAACTAAAACACAGAGAAAAACTGCCAGGCATACTAAGTCTATCTTTAACAATCTTTGTAAAACCGTCCCTGGGAGAGGCAGGCACTGAGTGCTGCCCAGCCGGGGGGCTCTGGCTGCCCCTCCAACTCCTGGAGTCCTTGTTTGTGGGTCCAGCATATGCCAGTGGGACCCTCCCATATGCTGTTTTTTGTTTCTCCCTGCTCTGTTAGCCTGTCCCTGTTCCTGTTCTTCATGTCCCTGGTTAAGGTGTCTCCTGAATCACCCTTCTTTGTTCCCTCTCAACTCTTTACTTTCCTGATGGCCTCATCTTTAAGAGTCGGATGTTATCACCAACCATGGGACTTGTCGACCCCCATGGCCAGGCTCCCACATCTCCCCCTTCTTTATTATCATAAAAGAGCTCGATTAACACAAATTAAGAAAGCAGGTTTAACACAAATTAAGAAGGCGCGATTAACAGAAATTAAGAAAGCAAGAGTAACACAAATTACGAAAGCACTATTAACACAAACTAAAATACAGAGAAAAACTGCCAGGCATACTAATTCCATCTTTAACAAACTTTGTAACCCCATCCCTGGGAGAGGCAGGCACTGAGTGCTGCCCAGCTGGAAGGCTCTGGCTGCCCCTCCAACTCCTGGAGTCCTTGTTTGTGGGTCCTGCCTATGCCAGCGAGACCCTCCCATACGCTGCTTTTTGTTTGTCGCTGTTCTGATAGCCTGTCCCTATTCATTCCTTTTTTGTTTTTGTCCCTGTTCTGTTAGACTATCCCTGTTCCTGTTCTTCATGTCCCTGGTTAAGGTGTCTCCTGAATCACCCTTCTTTGTTCCCTCTCAAGGCTTTCCTTTGCTGATGGTCTCATCCTTAAGAGTCGGATGTTATCACCAACCATGGGGCTTGTCGACCCCCATGGCCACACTCCCACATCTTCCCCTTCTTTATTAACATAAGAAAGCGCGATTAACACAAATTAAGAAGGCAGGATCAACACAAACTAAAACACAGAGAAAAACTGCCAGGCATACTAAGTCTATCTTTAACAATCTTTGTAAAACCATCCCTGGGAGAGGCAGGCACTGAGTGCTGCCCAGCTGGGGGGCTCTGGCTGCCTCTCCAACTCCTGGAGTCCTTGTTTGTGGGTCCTGCCTGTGCCAGCGAGACCCTCCCATATGCTGTTTTATGTTTGTCCCTGTTCTGATAGCCTGTCCCTATTCATTCCTTTTTTGTTTTTGTCCCTGTTCTGTTAGACTATCCCTGTTCCTGTTCTTCATGTCCCTGGTTAAGGTGTCTTTTGAATAACCCTTCTTTGTTCCCTCTCAAGGGTTTACTTTCCTGATGGTCTCTACTTTAATAGTCGGATGTTATCACCCACCATGGGGCTTGTCGACCCCCATGGCCACACTCCCACATCTTCCCCTTCTTTATTAACATAAGACAGCGCGATTAACACAAATTAAGAAGGCAGGATCAACACAAACTAAAACACAGAGAAAAACTGCCAGGCATACTAAGTCTATCTTTAACAATCTTTGTAAAACCATCCCTGGGAGAGGCAGGCACCGAGCGCTGCCCAGCTGGGGGGCTCTGGCTGCCCCTCCAACTCCTGGAGTCCTTGTTTGTGGGTCCAGCATATGCCAGTGGGACCCTCCCATATGCTGTTTTTTGTTTCTCCCTGCTCTGTTTGCCTGTCCCTGTTCCTGTTCTTCATGTCCCTGGTTAAGGTGTCTCCTGAATCACCCTTCTTTGTTCCCTCTCAAGGCTTTACTTTCCTGATGGCCTCATCTTTAAGAGTCAGATGTTATCACCAACCATGGGACTTGTCGACCCCCATGGCCATGCTCCCACAACTCCCCCTTCTTTATTAACATAAAAGAGCTCGATTAACACAAATTAAGAAAGCAGGTTTAACACAAATTATGAAGGCGCGATTAACAGAAATTAAGAAAGCAAGAGTAACACAAATTAAGAAAGCACTATTAACACAAACTAAAATACAGAGAAAAACTGCCAGGCATGCTAATTCCATCTTTAACAAACTTTGTAACCCCATCCCTGGGAGAGGCAGGCACTGAGTGCTTCCCAGCTGGGGGGCTCTGGCTGCCCCTCCAACTCCTGGAGTCCTTGTTTGTGGGTCCTGCCTATGCCAGCGAGACCCTCCCATACGCTGTTTTTTGTTTGTCCCTGTACTGATAGCATGTCCCTATTCATTCCTTTTTTGTTTTGTCCCTGTTCTGTTAGCCTGTCCCTGTTCCTGTTCTTCATGTCCCTGCTTAAGGTGTCTCCTGAATCACCCTTCTTTGTTCCCTCTCAAGGCTTTACTTTCCTGATGGTCTCTACTTTAAGAGTCCGATGTTATCACCAAACATGGGGCTTGTCGACCCCCATGGCCACACTCCCTCATCTTCCCCTTCTTTATTAACATAAGAAAGCGCAATTAACACAAATTAAGAAGGCAGGATCAACACAAACTAAAACACAGAGAAAAGCTGCCAGGCATACTAAGACTATCTTTAACAAACTTTGCAACCCCATCCCTGGGAGTGGCAGGCACTGAGTGCTGCCCAGCTGGGGGGCTCTGGCTGCCCCTCCAACTCCTGGAGTCCTTGTTTGTGGGTCCAGCATATGCCAGTGGGACCCTCCCATATGCTGTTTTTTGTTTCTCCCTGCTCTGTTAGCCTGTCCCTGTTCCTGTTCTTCATGTCCCTGCTTAAGGTGTCTCCTGAATCACCCTTCTTTGTTCCCTCGCAAGGCTTTACTTTCCTGATGGTCTCTACTTTAAGAGTCCGATGTTATCACCAACCATGGGGCTTGTCGACCCCCATGGCCACACTCCCACATCTTCCCCTTCTTTATTAACATAAGAAAGCGCAATTAACACAAATTAAGAACGCAGGATCAACACAAACTAAAACACAGAGAAAAGCTGCCAGGCATACTAAGACTATCTTTAACAAACTTTGCAACCCCATCCCTGGGAGTGGCAGGCACTGAGTGCTGCCCAGCCGGGGGGCTCTGGCTGCCCCTCCAACTCCTGGAGTCCTTGTTTGTGGGTCCTGCGTAAGCCAGCGTGACCCTCCCATACCCTCTTTTTGTTCGTCCCTGTTCTGTTAGCCTGTCCCTATTCATTCCTTTTCTGTTTTTGTCCCTGTTCCGTTTGCCTGTCCCTATTCATTCCTTTTTTGTTTTTGTCCCTGTGCTGTTAGCCTGTCCCTGTTCCTGTTCTTCATGTCCCTGTTTGTTTTCTTCTCGTCCCTGTTCGTTTTCATGTCCCTGTTGGGGGGCGATTTGTGGCGTAAAGACCGCACGGACAACGGGGTTCTTTCAGGATCTGTAACTGCTACCTCTTTATTGACGACATAACTTGAACTCTCTCTTACTGAGGGCATAACTTCATCTCTCAGAGTGAGGGCACAACTTCATTCTATCCCTTATTCTGGAAAGGCTCCCTTCCTATAATTTCCGCCTCACAGCAGTACCTTTCCACTAACTAGTCATTGGTCAACAACTTTGCCCGGCAACAGCAAACACCCAGCAACTTCCATGCTTTAATGGCTGGAGAACAAGCCACCCCAGACAACAAGGTGTCACCTGAATCACCCTTCTTTGTTCCCTCTCAACTCTTTAAATTCCTGATGGTCTCATCCTTAAGAGTCGGATGTTATTACCAACCATGGGGCCTGTCGACCCCCATGGCCACACTCCCACATCTTCCCCTTCTTTATTAACTTAAGAAAGCGCGATTAACACAAATTAAGAAGGCAGGATCAACACAAACTAAAACACAGAGAAAAACTGCCAGGCATACTAAGTCTATCTTTAACAACCTTTGTAAAACCATCCCTGGGAGAGGCAGGCACTGAGTACTGCCCAGCCAGGAGGCTCTGGCTGCCCCTCCAACTCCTGGAGTCCTTGTTTGTGGGTCCAGCATATGCCAGTGGGACCCTCCCATATGCTGTTTTTTGTTTCTCCCTGTTCTGTTAGACTATCCCTGTTCCTGTTCTTCATGTCCCTGTTTAAGGTGTCTCCTGAATCACCCTTCTTTGTTCCCTCTCAAGGCTTTACTTTCCTGATGGTCTCATCTTTAAGAGTCGGATGTGATCACCAACCATGGGACTTGTCGACCCCCATGGCCAGGCTCCCACATCTCCCCCTTCTTTATTAACATAAAAGAGCTCGATTAACACAAATTAAGAAAGCAGGTTTAACACAAATTAAGAAGGCGCGATTAACAGAAATTAAGAAAGCAAGAGTAACACAAATTAAGAAAGCACTATTAACACAAACTAAAACACAGAGAAAAACTGCCAGGCATACTAATTCCATCTTTTACAAACTTTGTAACCCCATCCCTGGGAGAGGCAGGCACTGAGTGCTGTCCAGCTTTGGGGCTCTGGCTGCCACTCCAACTCCTGGAGTCCTTGTTTGTGGGTCCTGCCTATGCCAGCGAGACCCTCCCATACGCTGTTTTTTGTTTGTCCCTGTTCTGATAGCCTGTCCCTATTCATTCCTTTTTTGTTTTCCTCCCTGTTCTGTTAGACTATCCCTGTTCCTGTTCTTCATGTCCCTGTTTAAGGTGTCTCCTGAATCACCCTTCTTTGTTCCCTCTCAACTCTTTACTTTCCTGATGGCCTCATCTTTAAGAGTTGGATGTTATCACCAACCATGGGACTTGTCGACCCCCATGGCCAGGCTCCCACATCTCCCCCTTCTTTATTAACATAAAAGAGCTTGATTAACACAAATTAAGAAAGCAGGTTTAACACAAATTAAGAAGGCGCGATTAACAGAAATTAAGAAAGGAAGAGTAACACAAATTAAGAAAGAACTATTAACACAAACTAAAATACAGAGAAAAACTGCCAGGCATACTAATTCCATCTTTAACAAACTTTGTAACCCCATCCCTGGGAGAGGCAGGCACTGAGTGCTGCCCAGCCGGGGGGCTCTGGCTGCCCCTCCAACTCCTGGAGTCCTTGTTTTTGGGTCCAGCATATGCCAGTGGGACCCTCCCATATGCTGTTTTGTGTTTCTCCCTGCTCTGTTAGCCTGTCCCTGTTCCTGTTCTTCATGTCCCTTTTTAAGGTGTCTCCTGAATCGCCCTTCTTTGTTCTCTCTCAACTCTTTACTTTCCTGATGGCCTCATCATTAAGAGTCTGATGTTACCACCAACCATGGGGCTTGTCGACCCCTATGGCCACACTCCCACATCTTCCCCTTCTTTATTAACATAAGAAAGCGCGATTAACACAAATTAAGAAGGCAGGATCAACACAAACTAAAACACAGAGAAAAACTGCCAGGCATACTAATTCCATCTTTAACAAACTTTGTAACCCCATCCCTGGGAGAGGCAGGCACTGAGTGCTTCCCAGCCAGGGGGCTCTGGCTGCCCCTCCAACTCCTGGAGTCCTTGTTTGTGGGTCCAGCATATGCCAGTGGGACTCTCCCATATGCTGTTTTTTGTTTCTCCCTGCTCTGTTAGCCTGTCCCTGTTCCTGTTCTTCATGTCCCTGTTTAAGGTGTCTCCTGAATCACCCTTCTTTGTTCTCTCTCAACTCTTTACTTTCCTGATGGCCTCATCTTTAAGAGTTGGATGTTATCACCAACCATGGGACTTGTGGACCCCCATGGCCATGCTCCCACATCTCCCCCTGCTTTATTAACATAAAAGAGCTCGATTAACACAAATTAAGAAAGCAGGTTTAACACAAATTAAGAAGGCACAATTAACAGAAATTATGAAAGCAAGAGTAACACAAATTAAGAAAGCACTATTAACACAAACTAAAACACAGAGAAAAACTGCCAGGCATACTAATTCCATCTTTTACAAACTTTGTAACCCCATCCCTGGGAGAGGCAGGCACTGAGTGCTGCCCAGCCGGGGGGCTCTGGCTGCCCCTCCAACTCCTGCAGTCCTTGTTTGGGGGTCCTGCGTAAGCCAGCGTGACCCTCCCATACCCTCTTTTTGTTCGTCCCTGTTCTGTTAGCCTGTACCTATTCATTCCTTTTCTGTTTTTGTCCCTGTTCCGTTTGCCTGTCCCTATTCATTCCTTTTTTGTTTTTGTCCTTGTTCTGTTTGCCTGTCTCTGTTCCTGTTCTTCATTCCCCTGTTTGTTTTCTTCTCGTCCCTGTTCGTTTTCATGTCCCTGTTGGGGGGCGATTTGTGGCGTAAAGACCGCACGGACAACGGGGTTCTTTCAGGATCTGTAACTGCTACCTCTTTATTGATGACATATCTTGAACTCTCTCTTACTGAAGGCATAACTTCATCTCTCAGAGTGAGGGCACAACTTCATTCTATCCCTTATTCAGGAAAGGCTTCCTTCCTATAGTTTCCGCCTCACAGCAGTACCTTTCCACTAACTAGTCATTGGTCAACAACTTTGCCCGGCAACACCAAACACCCAGCAACTTCCATGCTTTAATGGCTGGAGAACAAGCCACCCCAGACAACAAGGTGTCACCTGAATCACCCTTCTTTGTTCCCTCTCAACTCTTTAAATTCCTGATGGTCTCATCCTTAAGAGTCGGATGTTATTACCAACCATGGGGCCTGTCGACCCCCATGGCCACACTCCCACATCTCCCCCTTCTTTATTAACTTAAGAAAGCGCGATTATCACAAATTAAGAAGGCAGGATCAACACAAACTAAAACACAGAGAAAAACTGCCAGGCATACTAAGTCTATCTTTAACAATCTTTGTAAAACCGTCCCTGGGAGAGGCAGGCACTGAGTGCTGCCCAGCCGGGGGGCTCTGGCTGCCCCTCCAACTCCTGGAGTCCTTGTTTGTGGGTCCAGCATATGCCAGTGGGACCCTCCCATATGCTGTTTTTTGTTTCTCCCTGCTCTGTTAGCCTTTCCCTGTTCCTGTTCTTCATGTCCCTGTTTAAGGTGTCTCCTGAATCACCCTTCTTTGTTCCCTCTCAAGGCTTTACTTTCCTGATGGCCTCATCTTTAAGAGTCGGATGTTATCACCAACCATGGGACTTGTGGACCCCCATGGCCATGCTCCTACAACTCCCCCTTCTTTATTAACATAAAAGAGCTCGATTAACACAAATTAAGAAAGCAGGTTTAACACAAATTATGAAGGCGCGATTAACAGAAATTAAGAAAGCAAGAGTAACACAAATTAAGAAACCACTATTAACACAAACTAAAATACAGAGAAAAACTGCCAGGCATACTAATTCCATCTTTAACAAACTTTGTAACCCCATCCCTGGGAGAGGCAGGCACTGAGTGCTGCCCAGCCGGGGAGCTCTGGCTGCCCCTCCAACTCCTGGAGTCCTTGTTCGTGGGTCCTGCCTATGCCAGCGAGACCCTCCCATACGCTGTTTTTTGTTTGTCCCTGTTCTGATAGCCTGTCCCTATTCATTCCTTTTTTGTTTTTGTCCCTGTTCTGTTAGACTATCCCTGTTGCTGTTCTTCATGTCCCTGTTTATGGTGTCTCCTGAATCACCCTTCTTTGTTCCCTCTCAAGGCTTTACTTTCCTGATGGTCTCTACTTTAATAGTCGGATGTTATCACCCACCATGGGGCTTGTCGACCCCCATGGCCACACTCCCACATCTTCCCCTTCTTTATTAACATAAGAAAGCGCGATTAACACAAATTAAGAAGGCAGGATCAACACAAACTAAAACACAGAGAAAAACTGCCAGGCATACTAAGTCTATCTTTAACAATCTTTGTAAAACCATCCCTGGGAGAGGCAGGCACTGAGTACTGCCCAGCGAGGGGGCTCTGGCTGCCCCTCCAACTCCTGGAGTCCTTGTTTGTGGGTCCAGCATATGCCAGTGGGACCCTCCCATATGCTGTTTTTTGTTTCTCCCTGTTCTGTTAGACTATCCCTGTTCCTGTTCTTCATGTCCCTGTTTAAGGTGTCTCCTGAATCACCCTTCTTTGTTCCCTCTCAACTCTTTACTTTCCTCATGGTCTCGTCTTTAAGAGTCGGATGTTATCACCAACCATGGGACTTGTGGACCCCCATGGCCATGCTCCTACAACTCCCCCTTCTTTATTAACATAAAAGAGCTCGATTAACACAAATTAAGAAAGCAGGTTTAACACAAATTAAGAAGGCGCGATTAACAGAAATTAAGAAAGCAAGAGTAACACAAATTAAGAAAGCACTATTAACACAAACTAAAATACAGAGAAAAACTGCCAGGCATACTAATTCCATCTTTAACAAACTTTGTAACCCCATCCCTGGGAGAGGCAGGCACTGAGTGCTGCCCAGCCGGGGAGCTCTGGCTGCCCCTCCAACTCCTGGAGTCCTTGTTTGTGGGTCCTGCCTATGCCAGCGAGACCCTCCCATACGCTTTTTTTTGTTTGTCCCTGTTCTGATAGCCTGTCCCTATTCATTCCTTTTTTGTTTTTGTCCCTGTTCTGTTAGACTATCCCTGTTCCTGTTCTTCATGTCCCTGTTTATGGTGTCTCCTGAATCACCCTTCTTTGTTCCCTCTCAACTCTTTACTTTCCTGATGGTCTCTACTTTAATAGTCGGATGTTATCACCAACCATGGGGCTTGTCGACCCCCATGGCCACACTCCCACATCTTCCCCTTCTTTATTAACATAAGAAAGCGCGATTAACACAAATTAAGAAGGCAGGATCAACACAAACTAAAACACAGAGAAAAACTGCCAGGCATACTAAGTCTATCTTTAACAATCTTTGTAAAACCATCCCTGGGAGAGGCAGGCACTGAGTGCTGCCCAGCGGGGGGCTCTGGCTGCCCCTCCAACTCCTGGAGTCCTTGTTTGTGGGTCCTGCCTATGCCAGCGAGACCCTCCCATACGCTGTTTTTTGTTTGTCCCTGTTCTGATAGCCTGTCCCTATTCATTCCTTTTTTGTTTTGTCCCTGTTCTGTTAGCCTGTCCCTGTTCCTGTTCTTCATGTCCCTGCTTAAGGTGTCTCCTGAATCACCCTTCTTTGTTCCCTCTCAAGGGTTTACTTTCCTGATGGTCTCTAAGAGTCCGATGTTATCACCAACCATGGGGCTTGTCGACCCCCATGGCCACACTCCCACATCTTCCCCTTCTTCATTAACTTAAGAAAGCGCGATTAACACAAATTAAGAAGGCAGGATCAACACAAACTAAAACACAGAGAAAAACTGCCAGGCATACTAGTTCCATCTTTAACAATCTTTGTAAAACCATCCCTGGGAGAGGCAGGCACTGAGTGCTGCCCAGCCGGGGGGCTCTGGCTGCCCCTCTAACTCCTGGAGTCCTTGTTTGTGGGTCCTGCGTAAGCCAGCGTGACCCTCCCATAAGCTCTTTTTGTTCGTCCCTGTTCTGTTAGCCTGTACCTATTCATTCCTTTTCTGTTTTTGTCCCTGTTCCGTTTGCCTGTCCCTATTCATTCCTTTTTTGTTTTTGTCCCTGTTCTGTTAGCCTGTCCCTGTTCCTGTTCTTCATTCCCCTGTTTGTTTTCTTCTCGTCCCTGTTCGTTTTCATGTCCCTGTTGGGGGGCGATTTGTGGCGTAAAGACCGCACGGACAACGGGGTTCTTTCAGGATCTGTAACTGCTACCTATTTATTGACGACATAACTTGAACTCTCTCTTACTGAGGGCATAACTTCATCTCTAAGAGTGAGGGCACAACTTCATTCTATCCCTTATTCTGGAAAGGCTCCCTTCCTATAATTTCCGCCTCACAGCAGTACCTTTCCACTAACTAGTCATTGGTCAACAACTTTGCCCGGCAACAGCAAACACCCAGCAACTTCCATGCTTTAATGGCTGGAGAACTAGCCACCCCAGACAACAAGGTGTCACCTGAATCACCCTTCTTTGTTCCCTCTCAACTCTTTAAATTCCTGATGGTCTCATCCTTAAGAGTCGGATGTTATTACCAACCATGGGGCTTGTCGACCCCCATGGCCACATTCCCACATGTCCTCCTTCTTTATTAACATAAGAAAGCGCGATTATCACAAATTAAGAAGGCAGGATCAACACAAACTAAAACACAGAGAAAAACTGCCAGGCATACTAAGTCTATCTTTAACAACCTTTGTAAAACCAACCCTGGGAGAGGCAGGCACTGAGTGCTGCCCAGCCGGGGGGCTCTGGCTGCCCCTCCAACTCCTGGAGTCCTTGTTTGTGGGTCCAGCATATGCCAGTGGGACCCTCCCCTATGCTTTTTTTGTTTCTCCCTGCTCTGTTAGCCTGCCCCTGTTCCTGTTCTTCATGTCCCTGTTTAAGGTGTCTCCTGAATCACCCTTCTTTGTTCCCTCTCAACTCTTTACTTTCCTGATGGTCTCTACTTTAATAGTCAGATGTTATCACCAACCATGGGACTTGTCGACCCCCATGGCCATGCTCCCACATCTCCCCCTTCTTTATTAACATAAAAGAGCTTGATTATCACAAATTAAGAAAGCAGGTTTAACACAAATTAAGAAGGCGCGATTAACAGAAAATAAGAAAGGAAAAGTAACACAAATTAAGAAAGAACTATTAACACAAACTAAAATACAGAGAAAAACTGCCAGGCATACTAATTCCATCTTTAACAAACTTTGTAACCCCATCCCTGGGAGAGGCAGGCACTGAGTGCTGCCCAGCCGGGGGGCTCTGGCTGCCCCTCCAACTCCTGGAGTCCTTGTGTGAGGGTCCTGCGTATGCCAGCGAGACCCTCCCATACGCTGTTTTTTGTTTGTCCCTGTTCTGATAGCCTGTCCCTATTCATTCCTTTTTTGTTTTTGTCCCTGTTCTGTTAGACTATCCCTGTTCCTGTTCTTCATGTCCCTGTTTAAGGTGTCTCCTGAATTACCCTTCTTTGTTCCCTCTCAACTCTTTACTTTCCTGATGGCCTCATCTTTAAGAATCCGATGTTATCACCAACCATGGGACTTGTCGACCCCCATGGCCACGCTCCCACATCTCCTCCTTCTTTATTAACATAAGAAAGCGCAATTAACACAAATTAAGAAGGCAGGATCAACACAAACAAAAAAACACAGAGAAAAGCTGCCAGGCATACTAAGACTATCTTTAACAAACTTTGCAACCCCATCCCTGGGAGAGGCAGGCACTGAGTGCTGCCCAGCCGGGGGGCTCTGGCTGCCCCTCCGACTCCTGGAGACCTTGTTTGTGTGTCCTGCGTAAGCCAGCGTGACCCTCCCATAAGCTCTTTTTGTTCTTCCCTGTTCTGTTAGCCTGTCCCTATTCATTCCTTTTTTGTTTTTGTCCCTGTTCTGTTAGCCTGTCCCTGTTCCTGTTCTTCATGTCCCTGTTTGTTTTCTTCTTGTCCCTGTTCGTTTTCATGTCCCTGTTGGGGGGCGATTTGTGGCGTAAAGACCGCACGGACAACGGGGTTCTTTCAGGATCTGTAACTGCTACCTCTTTATTGACGACATAACTTGAACTCTCTCTTACTGAGGGCATAACTTCATCTCTCAGAGTGAGGGCACAACTTCATTCTATCCCTTATTCAGGAAAGGCTCCCGTCCTATAATTCCGCCTCACAGCAGTACCCTTCCACTAACTAGTCATTGGTCAACAACTTTGCCCGGCAACAGCAAACACCCAGCAACTTCCATGCTTTAATGGCTGGAGAACTAGCCACCCCAGACAACAAGGTGTCACCTGAATCACCCTTCTTTGTTCCCTCTCAACTCTTTAAATTCCTGATGGTCTCATCCTTAAGAGTCCGATGTTATCACCAACCATGGGGCCTGTCGACCCCCATGGCCACACTCCCACATCTTCCCCTTCTTTATTAACTTAAGAAAGCGCGATTAACACAAATTAAGAAGGCAGGATCAACACAAACTAAAACACAGAGAAAAACTGCCAGGCATACTAAGTCTATCTTTAACAACCTTTGTAAAACCATCCCTGGGAGAGGCAGGCACCGAGCGCTGCCCAGCCGGGGGGCTCTGGCTGCCCCTCCAACTCCTGGAGTCCTTGTTTGTGGGTCCAGCATATGCCAGTGGGACCCTCCCATATGCTGTTTTTTGTTTCTCCCTGTTCTGTTAGACTATCCCTGTTCCTGTTCTTCATGTCCCTGGTTAAGGTGTCTCCTGAATCACCCTTCTTTGTTCCCTCTCAAGGCTTTACTTTCCTGATGGCCTCATCTTTAAGAGTCGGATGTGATCACCAACCATGGGACTTGTCGACCCCCATGGCCACACTCCTACAACTCCCCCTTCTTTATTAACATAAAAGAGCTCGATTAACACAAATTAAGAAAGCAGGTTTAACAC
Source organism: Anser brachyrhynchus (assembly GCF_964034855.1). NCBI lineage: Eukaryota > Metazoa > Chordata > Aves > Anseriformes > Anatidae > Anser > Anser brachyrhynchus. Next base: position 161,418 of record NW_027663637.1, on the reverse strand, counting down.
AAATTATGAAGGCGCGATTAACAGAAATTAAGAAAGCAAGAGTAACACAAATTAAGAAAGCACTATTAACACAAACTAAAATACAGAGAAAAACTGCCAGGCATACTAATTCCATCTTTAACAAACTTTGTAACCCCATCCCTGGGAGAGGCAGGCACTGAGTGCTGCCCAGCCGGGGAGCTCTGGCTGCCCCTCCAACTCCTGGAGTCCTTGTTTGTGGGTCCTGCCTATGCCAGCGAGACCCTCCCATACGCTGTTTTTTGTTTGTCCCTGTACTGATAGCATGTCCCTATTCATTCCTTTTTTGTTTTGTCCCTGTTCTGTTAGCCTGTCCCTGTTCCTGTTCTTCATGTCCCTGCTTAAGGTGTCTCCTGAATCACCCTTCTTTGTTCCCTCTCAAGGCTTTACTTTCCTGATGGTCTCTACTTTAAGAGTCCGATGTTATCACCAAACATGGGGCTTGTCGACCCCCATGGCCACACTCCCTCATCTTCCCCTTCTTTATTAACATAAGAAAGCGCAATTAACACAAATTAAGAAGGCAGGATCAACACAAACTAAAACACAGAGAAAAGCTGCCAGGCATACTAAGACTATCTTTAACAAACTTTGCAACCCCATCCCTGGGAGTGGCAGGCACTGAGTGCTGCCCAGCCGGGGGGCTCTGGCTGCCCCTCCAACTCCTGGAGTCCTTGTTTGTGGGTCCTGCGTAAGCCAGCGTGACCCTCCCATAAGCTCTTTTTGTTCGTCCCTGTTCTGTTAGCCTGTACCGATTCATTCCTTTTCTGTTTTTGTCCCTGTTCCCTTTGCCTGTCCCTATTCATTCCTTTTTTGTTTTTGTCCCTGTTCTGTTAGCCTGTCCCTGTTCCTGTTCTTCATGTCCCTGTTTGTTTTCTTCTCGTCCCTGTTCGTTTTCATGTCCCTGTTGGGGGGCGATTTGTGGCGTAAAGACCGCACGGACAACGGGGTTCTTTCAGGATCTGTAACTGCTACCTATTTATTGACGACATAACTTGAACTCTCTCTTACTGAAGGCATAACTTCATCTCTAAGAGTGAGGGCACAACTTCATTCTATCCCTTATTCTGGAAAGGCTCCCTTCCTATAATTTCCGCCTCACAGCAGTACCTTTCCACTAACTAGTCATTGGTCAACAATTTGCCCGGCAACAGCAAACACCCAGCAACTTCCATGCTTTAATGGCTGGAGAACTAGCCACCCCAGACAAGAAGGTGTCACCTGAATCACCCTTCTTTGTTCCCTCTCAACTCTTTAAATTCCTGATGGTATCATCCTTAAGAGTCGAATGTTATTACCAACCATGGGGCTTGTCGACCCCCATGGCCACATTCCCACATCTCCTCCTTCTTTATTAACATAAGAAAGCGCGATTATCACAAATTAAGAAGGCAGGATCAACACAAACTAAAACACAGGGAAAAACTGCCAGGCATACTAAGACTATCTTTAACAACCTTTGTAAAACCAACCCTGGGAGAGGCAGGCACTGAGTGCTGCCCAGCCGGGGGGCTCTGGCTGCCCCTCCAACTCCTGGAGTCCTTGTCTGTGGGTCCTGCGTATGCCAACGAGACCCTACCATACGCTGTTTTTTGTTTGTCCCTGTTCTGATAGCCTGTCCCTATTCATTCCTTTTTTGTTTTTGTCCCTGTTCTGTTAGACTATCCCTGTTCCTGTTCTTCATGTCCCTGTTTAAGGTGTCTCCTGAATCACCCTTCTTTGTTCCCTTTCAACTCTTTACTTTCCTGATGGTCTCTACTTTAATAGTCGGATGTTATCACCAACCATGGGACTTGTCCACCCCCATGGTCATGCTCCCACATCTCCCCCTTCTTTATTAACATAAAAGAGCTCGATTAACACAAATTAAGAAAGCAGGTTTAACACAAATTAAGAAGGCGCGATTAACAGAAATTAAGAAAGGAAGAGTAACACAAATTAAGAAAGAACTATTAACACAAACTAAAATACAGAGAAAAACTGCCAGGCATACTAATTCCATCTTTAACAAACGTTGTAACCCCATCCCTGGTAGAGGCAGGCACTGAGTGCTGCCCAGCCGGGGGGCTCTGGCTGCCCCTCCAACTCCTGGAGTCCTTGTTTTTGGGTCCAGCATATGCCAGTGGGACCCTCCCATACCCTCTTTTTGTTCGTCCCTGTTCTGTTAGCCTGTACCTATTCATTCCTTTTCTGTTTTTGTCCCTGTTCCGTTTGCCTGTCCCTATTCATTCCTTTTTTGTTTTTGTCCCTGTTCTGTTAGCCTGTCCCTGTTCCTGTTCTTCATGTCCCTGTTTGTTTTCTTCTTGTCCCTGTTCGTTTTCATGTCCCTGTTGGGGGGCGATTTGTGGCGTAAAGACCGCACGGACAACGGGGTTCTTTCAGGATCTGTAACTGCTACCTCTTTATTGACGACATAACTTGAACTCTCTCTTACTGAGGGCATAACTTCATCTCTCAGAGTGAGGGCACAACTTCATTCTATCCCTTATTCAGGAAAGGCTCCCTTCCTATAATTTCCGCCTCACAGCAGTACCTTTCCACTAACTAGTCATTGGTCAACAACTTTGCCCGGCAACAGCAAACACCCAGCCACTTCCATGCATTAATGGCTGGAGAACTAGCCACCCCAGACAAGAAGGTGTCACCTGAATCACCCTTCTTTGTTCCCTCTCAACTCTTTAAATTCCTGATGGTCTCATCCTTAAGAGTCCTATGTTATCACCAACCATGGGGCTTGTCGACCCCCATGGCCACACTCCCACATCTCCTCCTTCTTTATTAACATACGAAAGCGCGATTAACACAAATTAAGAAGGCAGGATCAACACAAACTAAAACACAGAGAAAAACTGCCAGGCATACTAAGTCTATCTTTAACAGCCTTTGTAAAACCATCCCTGGGAGAGGCAGGCACTGAGTGCTGCCAGGCCGGGGGGCTCTGGCTGCCCCTCCAACTCCTGGAGTCCTTGTTTGTGGGTCCTGCCTATGCCAGTGGGACCCTCCCATATGCTCTTTTTTGTTTCTCCCTGCTCTGTTAGCCTGTCCCTGTTTCTGTTCTTCATGTCCCTGGTTAAGGTGTCTCCTGAATCACCCTTCTTTGTTCCCTCTCAACTCTTTACTTTCCTGATGGACTCATCTTTAAGAGTCCAATGTTATCACCAACCATGGGACTTGTCGACCCCCATGGCCAGGAGCCCACATCTCCCCCTTCTTTATTAAAATAAAAGAGCTCGATTAACACAAATTAAGAAAGCAGGTTTAACACAAATTATGAAGGCGTGATTAACAGAAATTTAGAAAGCAAGAGTAACACAAATTAAGAAAGCACTATTAACACAAACTAAAATACAGAGAAAAACTGCCAGGCATACTAATTCCATCTTTAACAAACTTTGTAACCCCATCCCTGGGAGAGGCAGGCACTGAGTGCTGCCCAGCCGGGGGGCTCTAGCTGCCTCTCCAACTCCTGGAGTCCTTGTTTGTGGGTCCTGCCTATGCCAGCGAGACCCTCCCATATGCTGTTTTTTGTTTGTCCCTGTTCTGATAGCCTGTCCCTATTCATTCCTTTTTTGTATTTGTCCCTGTTCTGTTAGACTATCCCTGTTCCTCTTCTTCATGTCCCTGCTTAAGGTGTCTCCTGAATCACCCTTCTTTGTTCCCTCTCAAGGCTTTACTTTCCTCATGGCCTCATCTTTAAGAGTCGGATGTGATCACCAACCACGGGGCTTGTCGACCCCCATGGCCACACTCCCACATCTCCTCCTTCTTTATTAACATAAGAAAGCGCAATTAACACAAATTAAGAAGGCAGGATCAACACAAACTAAAACACAGAGAAAAACTGCCAGGCATACTAAGTCTATCTTTAACAACCTTTGTAAAACCATCCCTGGGAGAGGCAGGCACTGAGTGCTTCCCAGCTGGGGGGCTCTGGCTGCCCCTCCAACTCCTGGAGTCCTTGTTTGGGGGTCCTGCCTATGCCAGCCAGACCCTCCCATACGCTGTTTTTTGTTTGTCCCTGTTCTGTTAGCCTGTCCCTGTTCCTGTTCTTCATGTCCCTGTTTGTTTTCTTCTCGTCCCTGTTCGTTTTCATGTCCCTGTTGGGGGGCGATTTGTGGCGTAAAGACCGCACGGACAACGGGGTTCTTTCAGGATCTGTAACTGCTTCCTCTTTATTGATGACATAACTTGAACTCTCTCTTACTGAGGGCATAACTTCATCTCTCAGAGTGAGGGCACAACTTCATTCTATCCCTTATTCAGGAAAGGCTCCCTTCCTATAACTTCCGCCTCACAGCAGTACCTTTCCACTAACTAGTCATTGGTCAACAACTTTGCCCGGCAACAGCAAACACCCAGCCACTTCCATGCATTAATGGCTGGAGAACTAGCCACCCCAGACAAGAAGGTGTCACCTGAATCACCCTTCTTTGTTCCCTCTCAACTCTTTAAATTCCTGATGGTCTCATCCTTAACAGTCCTATGTTATCACCAACCATGGGGCTTGTCGACCCCCATGGCCACACTCCCACATCTCCTCCTTCTTTATTAACATACGAAAGCGCGATTAACACAAATTAAGAAGGCAGGATCAACACAAACTAAAACACAGAGAAAAACTGCCAGGAATACTAAGTCTATCTTTAACAACCTTTGTAAAACCATCCCTGGGAGAGGCAGGCACTGAGTGCTGCCCAGCCGGGGGGCTCTGGCTGCCCCTCCAACTCCTGGAGTCCTTGTTTGTGGGTCCTGCCTATGCCAGTGGGACTCTCCCATATGCTCTTTTTTGTTTCTCCCTGCTCTGTTAGCCTGTCCCTGTTCCTGTTCTTCATGTCCCTGGTTAAGGTGTCTCCTGAATCACCCTTCTTTGTTCCCTCTCAACTCTTTACTTTCCTGATGGCCTCATCTTTAAGAGTCGGATGTTATCACCAACCATGGGACTTGTCGACCCCCATGGCCAGGCTCCCACATCTCCCCCTTCTTTATTAACATAAAAGAGCTCGATTAACACAAATTAAGAAAGCAGGTTTAACACAAATTAAGAAGGCGCGATTAACAGAAATTAAGAAAGCAAGAGTAACACAAATTAAGAAGGCAGGATCAACACAAACTAAAACACAGAGAAAAACTGCCAGGCATACTAAGTCTATCTTTAACAACCTTTGTAAAACCATCCCTGGGAGAGGCAGGCACGGAGTGCTGCCCAGCCAGGGGGCTCTGGCTGCCCCTCCAACTCCTGGAGTCCTTGTTTGTGGGTCCTGCCTATGCCAGCGAGACCCTCCCATACGCTGCTTTTTGTTTGTCGCTGTTCTGATAGCCTGTCCCTATTCATTCCTTTTTTGTTTTTGTCCCTGTTCTGTTAGACTATCCCTGTTCCTGTTCTTCATGTCCCTGCTTAAGGTGTCTCCTGAATCACCCTTCTTTGTTCCCTCTCAAGGCTTTCCTTTCCTGATGGTCTCATCCTTAAGAGTCGGATGTTATCACCAACCATGGGGCTTGTCGACCCCCATGGCCACACTCCCACATCTTCCCCTTCATTATTAACATAAGAATGCACAATTAACACAAATTAAGAAGGCAGGATCAACACAAACTAAAACACAGAGAAAAACTGCCAGGCATACTAAGTCTATCTTTAACAACCTTTGTAAAACCATCCCTGGGAGAGGCAGGCACTGAGTACTGCCCAGCCGGGGGGCTCTGGCTGCCCCTCCGAGTACCGGAGTCCTTGTTTGTGGGTCCAGCATATGCCAGTGGGACCCTCCCATATGCTGTTTTTTGTTTCTCCCTGCTCTATTAGCCTGTCCCTGTTCCTGTTCTTCATGTCCCTGGTTAAGGTGTCTCCTGAATCACCCTTCTTTGTTCCCTCTCAACTCTTTACTTTCCTGATGGCCTCACCTTTAAGAGTGGGTTGTTATCACCAACCATGGGACTTGTGGACCCCCATGGCCATGCTCCCACATCTCCCCCTTCTTTATTAACATAAAAGAGCTCGATTAACACAAATTAAGAAAGCAGGTTTAACACAAATTAAGAAGGCGCGATTAACAGAAATTAGGATAGCAAGAGTAACACAAATTAAAAAAGCACTATTAACACAAACTAAAATACAGAGAAAAACTGCCAAGCATACTAATTCCATCTTTAACAAACTTTGTAACCCCATCCCTGGGAGAGGCAGGCACTGAGTGCTTCCCAGCTGGGGGGCTCTGGCTGCCCCTCCAACTCCTGGAGTCCTTGTTTGTGGGTCCTGCCTATGCCAGCGAGACCCTCCCATACGCTGTTTTTTGTTTGTCCCTGTTCTGATAGCCTGTCCCTATTCATTACTTTTTTGTTTTTGTCCCTGTTCTGTTAGACTATCCCTGTTCCTGTTCTTCATGTCCCTGTTTAAGGTGTCTCCTGAATCACCCTTCTTTGTTCCCTCGCAAGGCTTTACTTTCCTCATGGTCTCATCTTTAAGAGTCGGATGTGATCACCAACCATGGGGCTTGTCGACCCCCATGGCCACACTCCCACATCTCCTCCTTCTTTATTAACATAAGAAAGCGCAATTAACACAAATTCAGAAGGCAGGATCAACACAAACTAAAACACAGAGAAAACCTGCCAGGCATACTAATTCCATCTTTAACAAAATTTGTAAAACCATCCCTGGGAGAGGCAGGCACTGAGTGCTGCCAGGCCGGGGGGCTCTGGCTGCCCCTCCGACTACTGGAGTCCTTGTTTGTGGGTCCAGCATATGCCAGTGGGACCCTCCCATATGCTGTTTTTTGTTTCTCCCTGCTCCGTTAGCCTGTCCCTGTTCCTGTTCTTCATGTCCCTGGTTAAGGTGTCTCCTGAATCACCCTTCTTTGTTCCCTCGCAAGGCTTTACTTTCCTCGTGGCCTCATCTTTAAGAGTCGGATGTGATCACCAACCATGGGGCTTGTCGACCCCCATGGCCACACTCCCACATCTCCTCCTTCTTTATTAACATAAGAAAGCGCAATTAACACAAATTAAGAAAGCAGGATCAACACAAACTAAAACACAGAGAAAAACTGCCAGGCATACTAAGACTATCTTTAACAAACTTTGCAACCCCATCCCTGGGAGAGGCAGGCACTGAGTGCTACCCAGCCGGGGGGCTCTGGCTGCCCCTCCAACTCCTGGAGTCCTTGTTTGGGGGTCCTGCGTAAGCCAGCGTGACCCTCCCATACCCTCTTTTTGTTCGTCCCTGTTCTGTTAGCCTGTACCTATTCATTCCTTTTTTTTTTTTTCCCTGTTCCCTTTGCCTGTCCCTATTCATTCCTTTTTTGTTTTTGTCCCTGTTCTGTTAGCCTGTCCCTGTTCCTGTTCTTCATGTCCCTGTTTGTTTTCTTCTCGTCCCTGTTCGTTTTCATGTCCCTGTTGGGGGGCGATTTGTGGCGTAAAGACCGCACGGACAACGGGGTTCTTTCAGGATCTGTAACTGCTACCTCTTTATTGATGACATAACTTGAACTCTCTCTTACTGAGGGCATAACTTCATCTCTCAGAGTGAGCGCACAACTTCATTCTATTCCTTATTCAGGAAAGGCTCCCTTCCTATAACTTCCGCCTCACAGCAGTACCTTTCCACTAACTAGTCATTGGTCAACAACTTTGCCCGGCAACAGCAAACACCCAGCCACTTCCATGCATTAATGGCTGGAGAACTAGCCACCCCAGACAACAAGGTGTCACCTGAATCACCCTTCTTTGTTCCCTCTCAACTCTTTAAATTCCTGATGGTCTCATCCTTAACAGTCCTATGTTATCACCAACCATGGGGCTTGTCGACCCCCATGGCCACACTCCCACATCTCCTCCTTCTTTATTAACATACGAAAGCGCGATTAACACAAATTAAGAAGGCAGGATCAACACAAACTAAAACACAGAGAAAACCTGCCAGGCATACTAAGTCTATCTTTAACAACCTTTGTAAAACCATCCCTGGGAGAGGCAGGCACTGAGTGCTGCCCAGCCGGGGGGCTCTGGCTGCCCCTCCAACTCCTGGAGTCCTTGTTTGTGGGTCCTGCCTATGCCAGTGGGACTCTCCCATATGCTCTTTTTTGTTTCTCCCTGCTCTGTTAGCCTGTCCCTGTTCCTGTTCTTCATGTCCCTGGTTAAGGTGTCTCCTGAATCACCCTTCTTTGTTCCCTCTCAACTCTTTACTTTCCTGATGGCCTCATCTTTAAGAGTCGGATGTTATCACCAACCATGGGACTTGTCGACCCCCATGGCCAGGCTCCCACATCTCCCCCTTCTTTATTAACATAAAAGAGCTCGATTAACACAAATTAAGAAAGCAGGTTTAACACAAATTAAGAAGGCGCGATTAACAGAAATTAAGAAAGCAAGAGTAACACAAATTAAGAAGGCAGGATCAACACAAACTAAAACACAGAGAAAAACTGCCAGGCATACTAAGTCTATCTTTAACAACCTTTGTAAAACCATCCCTGGGAGAGGCAGGCACGGAGTGCTGCCCAGCTGGGGTGCTCTGGCTGCCCCTCCATCTCCTGGAGTCCTTGTTTGTGGGTCCTGCCTATGCCAGCGAGACCCTCCCATACGCTGCTTTTTGTTTGTCGCTGTTCTGATAGCCTGTCCCTATTCATTCGTTTTTTGTTTTTGTCCCTGTTCTGTTAGACTATCCCTGTTCCTGTTCTTCATGTCCCTGGTTAAGGTGTCTCCTGAATCACCCTTCTTTGTTCCCTCTCAAGGCTTTCCTTTCCTGATGGTCTCATCCTTAAGAGTCGGATGTTATCACCAACCATGGGGCTTGTCGACCCCCATGGCCACACTCCCACATCTTCCCCTTCATTATTAACATAAGAAAGCACAATTAACACAAATTAAGAAGGCAGGATCAACACAAACTAAAACACAGAGAAAAACTGCCAGGCATACTAAGTCTATCTTTAACAACCTTTGTAAAACCATCCCTGGGAGAGGCAGGCACTGAGTACTGCCCAGCTGGGGGGCTCTGGCTGCCCCTCCGACTACTGGAGTCCTTGTTTGTGGGTCCAGCATATGCCAGTGGGACCCTCCCATATGCTGTTTTTTGTTTCTCCCTGCTCTGTTAGCCTGTCCCTGTTCCTGTTCTTCATGTCCCTGGTTAAGGTGTCTCCTGAATCACCCTTCTTTGTTCCCTCTCAACTCTTTCCTTTCCTGATGGCCTCATCTTTAAGAGTTGGATGTTATCACCAACCATGGGACTTGTCGACCCCCATGGCCATGCTCCCACAACTCCCCCTTCTTTATTAACATAAAAGAGCTCAATTAACACAAATTAAGAAAGCAGGTTTAACACAAATTATGAAGGCGTGATTAACAGAAATTAAGAAAGCAAGAGTAACACAAATTAAGAAAGCACTATTAACACAAACTAAAATACAGAGAAAAACTGCCAGGCATACTAAGACTATCTTTAAAAAACTTTGCAACCCCATCCCTGGGAGTGGCAGGCACTGAGTGCTGCCCAGCCGGGGGGCTCTAGCTGCCTCTCCAACTCCTGGAGTCCTTGTTTGTGGGTCCTGCCTATGCCAGCGAGACCCTCCCATACGCTGTTTTTTGTTTGTCCCTGTTCTGATAGCCTGTCCCTATTCATTCCTTTTTTGTTTTTGTCCCTGTTCTGTTAGACTATCCCTGTTCCTGTTCTTCATGTCCCTGTTTAAGGTGTCTCCTGAATCACCCTTCTTTGTTCCCTCGCAAGGCTTTACTTTCCTCGTGGCCTCATCTTTAAGAGTCGGATGTGATCACCAACCATGGGGCTTGTCGACCCCCATGGCCACACTCCCACATCTCCTCCTTCTTTATTAACATAAGAAAGCGCAATTAACACAAATTAAGAAGGCAGGATCAACACAAACTAAAACACAGAGAAAAGCTGCCAGGCATACTAAGACTATCTTTAACAAACTTTGCAACCCCATCCCTGGGAGAGGCAGGCACTGAGTGCTGCCCAGCCGGGGGGCTCTGGCTGCCCCTCCAACTCCTGGAGTCCTTGTTTGTGGGTCCTGCGTAAGCCAGCGTGACCCTCCCATAAGCTCTTTTTGATCGTCCCTGTTCTGTTAGCCTGTACCTATTCATTCCTTTTTTTTTTTTTTCCCTGTTCCCTTTGCCTGTCCCTATTCATTCCTTTTTTGTTTTTGTCCCTGTGCTGTTAGCCTGTCCCTGTTCCTGTTCTTCATGTCCCTGTTTGTTTTCTTCTTGTCCCTGTTCATTTTCATGTCCCTGTTGCGGGGCGATTTGTGGAGTAAAGACCGCACGGACAACGGGGTTCTTTCAGGATCGGTAACTGCTACCTCTTTATTGGTGACATAACTTGAACTCTCTCTTACTGAGGGCATAACTTCATCTCTCAGAGTGAGCGCACAACTTCATTCTATTCCTTATTCAGGAAAGGCTCCCTTCCTATAACTTCCGCCTCACAGCAGTACCTTTCCACTAACTAGTCACTGGTCAACAACTTTGCCCGGCAACAGCAAACACCCAGCCACTTCCATGCATTAATGGCTGGAGAACTAGCCACCCCAGACAACAAGGTGTCACCTGAATCACCCTTCTTTGTTCCCTCTCAACTCTTTAAATTCCTGATGGTCTCATCCTTAAGAGTCGGATGTTATCACCAACCATGGGGCCTGTCGACCCCCATTGCCACACTCCCACATCTTCCCCTTCTTTATTAACATAAGAAAGCGCGATTATCACAAATTAAGAAGGCAGGATCAACACAAACTAAAACACAGAGAAAAACTGCCAGGCATACTAAGTCTATCTTTAACAATCTTTGTAAAACCATCCCTGGGAGAGGCAGGCACTGAGTGCTGCCCAGCCGGGGGGCTCTGGCTGCCCCTCCAACTCCTGGAGTCCTTGTTTGTGGGTCCAGCATATGCCAGTGGGACCCTCCCCTATGCTTTTTTTGTTTCTCCCTGCTCTGTTAGCCTGTCCCTGTTCCTGTTCTTCATGTCCCTGGTTAAGGTGTCTCCTGAATCACCCTTCTTTGTTCCCTCTCAACTCTTTACTTTCCTGATGGCCTCATCTTTAAGAGTCGGATGTTATCACCAACCATGGGACTTGTCGACCCCCATGGCCAGGCTCCCACATCTCCCCCTTCTTTATTAACATAAAAGAGCTTGATTAACACAAATTAAGAAAGCAGGTTTAACACAAATTAAGAAGGCGCGATTAACAGAAATTAAGAAAGGAAGAGTAACACAAATTAAGAAAGAACTATTAACACAAACTAAAATACAGAGAAAAACTGCCAGGCATACTAATTCCATCTTTAACAAACTTTGTAACCCCATCCCTGGGAGAGGCAGGCACTGAGTGCTGCCCAGCCGGGGGGCTCTGGCTGCCCCTCCAACTCCTGGAGTCCTTGTTTTTGGGTCCAGCATATGCCAGTGGGACCCTCCCATATGCTGTTTTGTGTTTCTCCCTGCTCTGTTAGCCTGTCCCTGTTCCTGTTCTTCATGTCCCTTTTTAAGGTGTCTCCTGAATCGCCCTTCTTTGTTCTCTCTCAACTCTTTACTTTCCTGATGGCCTCATCATTAAGAGTCTGATGTTACCACCAACCATGGGGCTTGTCGACCCCTATGGCCACACTCCCACATCTTCCCCTTCTTTATTAACATAAGAAAGCGCGATTAACACAAATTAAGAAGGCAGGATCAACACAAACTAAAACACAGAGAAAAACTGCCAGGCATACTAATTCCATCTTTAACAAACTTTGTAACCCCATCCCTGGGAGAGGCAGGCACTGAGTGCTTCCCAGCCAGGGGGCTCTGGCTGCCCCTCCAACTCCTGGAGTCCTTGTTTGTGGGTCCAGCATATGCCAGTGGGACTCTCCCATATGCTGTTTTTTGTTTCTCCCTGCTCTGTTAGCCTGTCCCTGTTCCTGTTCTTCATGTCCCTGTTTAAGGTGTCTCCTGAATCACCCTTCTTTGTTCTCTCTCAACACTTTACTTTCCTGATGGCCTCATCTTTAAGAGTTGGATGTTATCACCAACCATGGGACTTGTGGACCCCCATGGCCATGCTCCCACATCTCCCCCTGCTTTATTAACATAAAAGAGCTCGATTAACACAAATTAAGAAAGCAGGTTTAACACAAATTAAGAAGGCGCAATTAACAGAAATTATGAAAGCAAGAGTAACACAAATTAAGAAAGCACTATTAACACAAACTAAAACACAGAGAAAAACTGCCAGGCATACTAATTCCATCTTTTACAAACTTTGTAACCCCATCCCTGGGAGAGGCAGGCACTGAGTGCTGCCCAGCCGGGGGGCTCTGGCTGCCCCTCCAACTCCTGCAGTCCTTGTTTGGGGGTCCTGCGTAAGCAAGCGTGACCCTCCCATACCCTCTTTTTGTTCGTCCCTGTTCTGTTAGCCTGTACCTATTCATTCCTTTTCTGTTTTTGTCCCTGTTCCGTTTGCCTGTCCCTATTCATTCCTTTTTTGTTTTTGTCCTTGTTCTGTTTGCCTGTCTCTGTTCCTGTTCTTCATTCCCCTGTTTGTTTTCTTCTCGTCCCTGTTCGTTTTCATGTCCCTGTTGGGGGGCGATTTGTGGCGTAAAGACCGCACGGACAACGGGGTTCTTTCAGGATCTGTAACTGCTACCTCTTTATTGATGACATATCTTGAACTCTCTCTTACTGAAGGCATAACTTCATCTCTCAGAGTGAGGGCACAACTTCATTCTATCCCTTATTCAGGAAAGGCTCCCTTCCTATAATTTCCGCCTCACAGCAGTACCTTTCCACTAACTAGTCATTGGTCAACAACTTTGCCCGGCAACACCAAACACCCAGCAACTTCCATGCTTTAATGGCTGGAGAACAAGCCACCCCAGACAACAAGGTGTCACCTGAATCACCCTTCTTTGTTCCCTCTCAACTCTTTAAATTCCTGATGGTCTCATCCTTAAGAGTCGGATGTTATTACCAACCATGGGGCCTGTCGACCCCCATGGCCACACTCCCACATCTCCCCCTTCTTCATTAACTTAAGAAAGCGCGATTATCACAAATTAAGAATGCAGGATCAACACAAACTAAAACACAGAGAAAAACTGCTAGGCATACTAAGTCTATCTTTAACAATCTTTGTAAAACCGTCCCTGGGAGAGGCAGGCACTGAGTGCTGCCCAGCCGGGGGGCTCTGGCTGCCCCTCCAACTCCTGGAGTCCTTGTTTGTGGGTCCAGCATATGCCAGTGGGACCCTCCCATATGCTGTTTTTTGTTTCTCCCTGCTCTGTTAGCCTTTCCCTGTTCCTGTTCTTCATGTCCCTGTTTAAGGTGTCTCCTGAATCACCCTTCTTTGTTCCCTCTCAAGGCTTTACTTTCCTGATGGCCTCATCTTATAGAGTCGGATGTTATCACCAACCATGGGACTTGTGGACCCCCATGGCCATGCTCCTACAACTCCCCCTTCTTTATTAACATAAAAGAGCTCGATTAACACAAATTAAGAAAGCAGGTTTAACACAAATTATGAAGGCGCGATTAACAGAAATTAAGAAAGCAAGAGTAACACAAATTAAGAAAGCACTATTAACACAAACTAAAATACAGAGAAAAACTGCCAGGCATACTAATTCCATCTTTAACAAACTTTGTAACCCCATCCCTGGGAGAGGCAGGCACTGAGTGCTGCCCAGCCGGGGAGCTCTGGCTGCCCCTCCAACTCCTGGAGTCCTTGTTCGTGGGTCCTGCCTATGCCAGCGAGACCCTCCCATACGCTGTTTTTTGTTTGTCCCTGTTCTGATAGCCTGTCCCTATTCATTCCTTTTTTGTTTTTGTCCCTGTTCTGTTAGACTATCCCTGTTGCTGTTCTTCATGTCCCTGTTTATGGTGTCTCCTGAATCACCCTTCTTTGTTCCCTCTCAAGGCTTTACTTTCCTGATGGTCTCTACTTTAATAGTCGGATGTTATCACCCACCATGGGGCTTGTCGACCCCCATGGCCACACTCCCACATCTTCCCCTTCTTTATTAACATAAGACAGCGCGATTAACACAAATTAAGAAGGCAGGATCAACACAAACTAAAACACAGAGAAAAACTGCCAGGCATACTAAGTCTATCTTTAACAATCTTTGTAAAACCGTCCCTGGGAGAGGCAGGCACCGAGTGCTGCCCAGCCGGGGGGCTCTGGCTGCCCCTCCAACTCCTGGAGTCCTTGTTTGTGGGTCCAGCATATGCCAGTGGGACCCTCCCATATGCTGTTTTTTGTTTCTCCCTGCTCTGTTTGCCTGCCCCTGTTCCTGTTCTTCATGTCCCTGTTTAAGGTGTCTCCTGAATCACCCTTCTTTGTTCCCTCTCAAGGCTTTACTTTCCTGATGGACTCATCTTTAAGAGTCCGATGTTATCACCAACCATGGGGCTTGTCGACCCCCATGGCCACACTCCCACATCTTCCCCTTCTTTATTAACATAAGAAAGCGCAATTAACACAAATTAAGAAGGCAGGATCAACACAAACTAAAACACAGAGAAAAGCTGCCAGGCATACTAAGACTATCTTTAACAAACTTTGCAATCCCATCCCTGGGAGTGGCAGGCACTGAGTGCTGCCCAGCCGGGGGGCTCTGGCTGCCCCTCCAACTCCTGGAGTCCTTGTTTGTGGGTCCTGCGTAAGCCAGCGTGACCCTCCCATACCCTCTTTTTGTTCGTCCCTGTTCTGTTAGCCTGTCCCTATTCATTCCTTTTCTGTTTTTGTCCCTGTTCCGTTTGCCTGTCCCTATTCATTCCTTTTTTGTTTTTGTCCCTGTGCTGTTAGCCTGTCCCTGTTCCTGTTCTTCATGTCCCTGTTTGTTTTCTTCTCGTCCCTGTTCGTTTTCATGTCCCTGTTGGGGGGCGATTTGTGGCGTAAAGACCGCACGGACAACGGGGTTCTTTCAGGATCTGTAACTGCTACCTCTTTATTGACGACATAACTTGAACTCTCTCTTACTGAGGGCATAACTTCATCTCTCAGAGTGAGGGCACAACTTCATTCTATCCCTTATTAAGGAAAGGCTCCCTTCCTATAATTTCCGCCTCACAGCAGTACCTTTCCACTAACTAGTCATTGGTCAACAACTTTGCCCGGCAACAGCAAACACCCAGCAACTTCCATGCTTTAATGGCTGGAGAACAAGCCACCCCAGACAACAAGGTGTCACCTGAATCACCCTTCTTTATTCCCTCTCAACTCTTTAAATTCCTGATGGTCTCATCCTTAAGAGTCGGATGTTATTACCAACCATGGGGCCTGTCGACCCCCATGGCCACACTCCCACATCTTCCCCTTCTTTATTAACTTAAGAAAGCGCGATTAACACAAATTAAGAAGGCAGGATCAACACAAACTAAAACACAGAGAAAAACTGCCAGGCATACTAAGTCTATCTTTAACAACCTTTGTAAAACCATCCCTGGGAGAGGCAGGCACTGAGTACTGCCCAGCCAGGGGGCTCTGGCTGCCCCTCCAACTCCTGGAGTCCTTGTTTGTGGGTCCAGCATATGCCAGTGGGACCCTCCCATATGCTGTTTTTTGTTTCTCCCTGTTCTGTTAGACTATCCCTGTTCCTGTTCTTCATGTCCCTGTTTAAGGTGTCTCCTGAATCACCCTTCTTTGTTCCCTCTCAAGGCTTTACTTTCCTGATGGACTCATCTTTAAGAGTCGGATGTTATCACCAACCATGGGGCTTGTCGACCCCCATGGCCACACTCTTACAACTCCCCCTTCTTTATTAACATAAAAGAGCTCGATTAACACAAATTAAGAAAGCAGGTTTAACACAAATTATGAAGGCGCGATTAACAGAAATTAAGAAAGCAAGAGTAACACAAATTAAGAAAGCACTATTAACACAAACTAAAATACAGAGAAAAACTGCCAGGCATACTAATTCCATCTTTAACAAACTTTGTAACCCCATCCCTGGGAGAGGCAGGCACTGAGTGCTGCCCAGCCGGGGGGCTCTGGCTGCCCCTCCAACTCCTGGAGTCCTTGTTTGTGGGTCCTGCCTATGCCAGCGAGACCCTCCCATACGCTGTTTTTTGTTTGTCCCTGTTCTGATAGCCTGTCCCTATTCATTCCTTTTTTGTTTTTGTCCCTGTTCTGTTAGACTATCCCTGTTCCTGTTCTTCATGTCCCTGTTTAAGGTGTCTCCTGAATTACCCTTCTTTGTTCCCTCTCAAGGCTTTACTTTCCTGATGGCCTCATCTTTAGGAGTCCAATGTTATCACCAACCATGGGACTTGTCGACCCCCATGGCCACGCTCCCACATCTCCTCCTTCTTTATTAACATAAGAAAGCGCAATTAACACAAATTAAGAAGGCAGGATCAACACAAACAAAAAAACACAGAGAAAAGCTGCCAGGCATTCTAAGACTATCTTTAACAATCTTTGCAACCCCATCCCTGGGAGTGGCAGGCACTGAGTGCTGCCCAGCCGGGGGGCTCTGGCTGCCCCTCCAACTCCTGGAGACCTTGTTTGTGTGTCCTGCGTAAGCCAGCGTGACCCTCACATAAGCTCTTTTTGTTCATCCCTGTTCTGTTAGCCTGTACCTATTCATTCCTTTTCTGTTTTTGTCCCTGTTCCGTTTGCCTGTCCCTATTCATTCCTTTTTTGTTTTTGTCCCTGTTCTGTTAGCCTGTCGCTGTTCCTGTTCTTCATGTCCCTGTTTGTTTTCTTCTTGTCCCTGTTCGTTTTCATGTCCCTGTTGGGGGGCGATTTGTGGCGTAAAGACCGCACGGACAACGGGGTTCTTTCAGGATCTGTAACTGCTACCTCTTTATTGACGACATAACTTGAACTCTCTCTTACTGAGGGCATAACTTCATCTCTCAGAGTGAGGGCACAACTTCATTCTATCCCTTATTCAGGAAAGGCTCCCTTCCTATAACTTCCGCCTCACAGCAGTACCTTTCCACTAACTAGTCATTGGTCAACAACTTTGCCCGGCAACAGCAAACACCCAGCCACTTCCATGCATTAATGGCTGGAGAACTAGCCACCCCAGACAAGAAGGTGTCACCTGAATCACCCTTCTTTGTTCCCTCTCAACTCTTTAAATTCCTGATGGTCTCATCCTTAAGAGTCCTATGTTATCACCAACCATGGGGCTTGTCGACCCCCATGGCCACACTCCCACATCTCCTCCTTCTTTATTAACATACGAAAGCGCGATTAACACAAATTAAGAAGGCAGGATCAACACAAACTAAAACACAGAGAAAAACTGCCAGGCATACTAAGTCTATCTTTAACAACCTTTGTAAAACCATCCCTGGGAGAGGCAGGCACTGAGTGCTGCCCAGCCGGGGGGCTCTGGCTGCCCCTCCAACTCCTGGAGTCCTTGTTTGTGGGTCCTGCCTATGCCAGTGGGACCCTCCCATATGCTCTTTTTTGTTTGTCGCTGCTCTGTTTGCCTGTCCCTGTTCCTGTTCTTCATGTCCCTGGTTAAGGTGTCTCCTGAATCACCCTTCTTTGTTCCCTCTCAACTCTTTACTTTCCTGATGGACTCATCTTTAAGAGTCCAATGTTATCACCAACCATGGGACTTGTCGACCCCCATGGCCAGGAGCCCACATCTCCCCCTTCTTTATTAACATAAAAGAGCTCGATTAACACAAATTAAGAAAGCAGGTTTAACACAAATTAAGAAGGCGCGATTAACAGAAATTAAGAAAGCAAGAGTAACACAAATTAAGAAGGCAGGATCAACACAAACTAAAACACAGAGAAAAACTGCCAGGCATACTAAGTCTATCTTTAACAACCTTTGTAAAACCATCCCTGGGAGAGGCAGGCACGGAGTGCTGCCCAGCTGGGGGGCTCTGGCTGCCCCTCCAACTCCTGGAGTCCTTGTTTGTGGGTCCTGCCTATGCCAGCGAGACCCTCCCATACGCTGCTTTTTGTTTGTCGCTGTTCTGATAGCCTGTCCCTATTCATTCCTTTTTTGTTTTTGTCCCTGTTCTGTTAGACTATCCCTGTTCCTGTTCTTCATGTCCCTGTTTAAGGTGTCTCCTGAATCACCCTTCTTTGTTCCCTCTCAAGGCTTTCCTTTCCTGATGGTCTCATCCTTAAGAGTCGGATGTTATCACCAACCATGGGGCTTGTCGACCCCCATGGCCACACTCCCACATCTTCCCCTTCATTATTAACATAAGAAAGCACAATTAACACAAATTAAGAAGGCAGGATCAACACAAACTAAAACACAGAGAAAAACTGCCAGGCATACTAAGTCTATCTTTAACAACCTTTGTAAAACCATCCCTGGGAGAGGCAGGCACTGAGTACTGCCCAGCTGGGGGGCTCTGGCTGCCCCTCCGACTACTGGAGTCCTTGTTTGTGGGTCCAGCATATGCCAGTGGGACCCTCCCATATGCTGTTTTTTGTTTCTCCCTGCTCTGTTAGCCTGTCCCTGTTCCTGTTCTTCATGTCCCTGGTTAAGGTGTCTCCTGAATCACCCTTCTTTGTTCCCTCTCAACTCTTTCCTTTCCTGATGGCCTCATCTTTAAGAGTTGGATGTTATCACCAACCATGGGACTTGTCGACCCCCATGGCCATGCTCCCACAACTCCCCCTTCTTTATTAACATAAAAGAGCTCAATTAACACAAATTAAGAAAGCAGGTTTAACACAAATTATGAAGGCGTGATTAACAGAAATTAAGAAAGCAAGAGTAACACAAATTAAGAAAGCACTATTAACACAAACTAAAATACAGAGAAAAACTGCCAGGCATACTAAGACTATCTTTAAAAAACTTTGCAACCCCATCCCTGGGAGTGGCAGGCACTGAGTGCTGCCCAGCTGGGGGGCTCTAGCTGCCTCTCCAACTCCTGGAGTCCTTGTTTGTGGGTCCTGCCTATGCCAGCGAGACCCTCCCATACGCTGTTTTTTGTTTGTCCCTGTTCTGATAGCCTGTCCCTATTCATTCCTTTTTTGTTTTTGTCCCTGTTCTGTTAGACTATCCCTGTTCCTGTTCTTCATGTCCCTGTTTAAGGTGTCTCCTGAATCACCCTTCTTTGTTCCCTCGCAAGGCTTTACTTTCCTCGTGGCCTCATCTTTAAGAGTCGGATGTGAACACCAACCATGGGGCTTGTCGACCCCCATGGCCACACTCCCACATCTCCTCCTTCTTTATTAACATAAGAAAGCGCAATTAACACAAATTAAGAAGGCAGGATCAACACAAACTAAAACACAGAGAAAAGCTGCCAGGCATACTAAGACTATCTTTAACAAACTTTGCAACCCCATCCCTGGGAGAGGCAGGCACTGAGTGCTGCCAGCCGGGGGGCTCTGGCTGCCCCTCCAACTCCTGGAGTCCTTGTTTGTGGGTCCTGCGTAAGCCAGCGTGACCCTCCCATAAGCTCTTTTTGTTCGTCCCTGTTCTGTTAGCCTGTACCTATTCATTCCTTTTTTTTTTTTTTCCCTGTTCCCTTTGCCTGTCCCTATTCATTCCTTTTTTGTTTTTGTCCCTGTGCTGTTAGCCTGTCCCTGTTCCTGTTCTTCATGTCCCTGTTTGTTTTCTTCTTGTCCCTGTTCATTTTCATGTCCCTGTTGCGGGGCGATTTGTGGAGTAAAGACCGCACGGACAACGGGGTTCTTTCAGGATCTGTAACTGCTACCTCTTTATTGGTGACATAACTTGAACTCTCTCTTACTGAGGGCATAACTTCATCTCTCAGAGTGAGGGCACAACTTCATTCTATTCCTTCTTCAGGAAAGGCTCCCTTCCTATAACTTCCGCCTCACAGCAGTACCTTTCCACTAACTAGTCACTGGTCAACAACTTTGCCCGGCAACAGCAAACACCCAGCCACTTCCATGCATTAATGGCTGGAGAACTAGCCACCCCAGACAAGAAGGTGTCACCTGAATCACCCTTCTTTGTTCCCTCTCAACTCTTTAAATTCCTGATGGTCTCATCCTTAAGAGTCGGATGTTATCACCAACCATGGGGCCTGTCGACCCCCATTGCCACACTCCCACATCTTCCCCTTCTTTATTAACATAAGAAAGCGCGATTATCACAAATTAAGAAGGCAGGATCAACACAAACTAAAACACAGAGAAAAACTGCCAGGCATACTAAGTCTATCTTTAACAATCTTTGTAAAACCATCCCTGGGAGAGGCAGGCACTGAGTGCTGCCCAGCCGGGGGGCTCTGGCTGCCCCTCCAACTCCTGGAGTCCTTGTTTGTGGGTCCAGCATATGCCAGTGGGACCCCCCCTATGCTTTTTTTGTTTCTCCCTGCTCTGTTAGCCTGTCCCTGTTCCTGTTCTTCATGTCCCTGTTTAAGGTGTCTCCTGAATCACCCTTCTTTGTTCCCTCTCAAGGCTTTACTTTCCTGATGGTCTCATCTTTAAGAGTCGGATGTGATCACCAACCATGGGACTTGTCGACCCCCATGGCCAGGCTCCCACATCTCCCCCTTCTTTATTAACCTAAAAGAGCTCGATTAACACAAATTAAGAAAGCAGGTTTAACACAAATTAAGAAGGCGCGATTAACAGAAATTAAGAAAGCAAGAGTAACACAAATTAAGAAAGCACTATTAACACAAACTAAAACACAGAGAAAAACTGCCAGGCATACTAATTCCATCTTTTACAAACTTTGTAACCCCATCCCTGGGAGAGGCAGGCACTGAGTGCTGCCCAGCTTTAGGGCTCTGGCTGCCCCTCCAACTCCTGGAGTCCTTGTTTGTGGGTCCTGCCTATGCCAACGAGACCCTCCCATACGCTGTTTTTTGTTTGTCCCTGTTCTGATAGCCTGTCCCTATTCATTCCTTTTTTGTTTTCGTCCCTGTTCTGTTAGACTATCCCTGTTCCTGTTCTTCATGTCCCTGTTTAAGGTGTCTCCTGAATCACCCTTCTTTGTTCCCTTTCAACTCTTTACTTTCCTGATGGTCTCTACTTTAATAGTCGGATGTTATCACCAACCATGGGACTTGTCCACCCCCATGGTCATGCTCCCACATTTCCCCCTTCTTTATTAACATAAAAGAGCTTGATTAACACAAATTAAGAAAGCAGGTTTAACACAAATTAAGAAGGCGCGATTAACAGAAATTAAGAAAGGAAGAGTAACACAAATTAAGAAAGAACTATTAACACAAACTAAAATACAGAGAAAAACTGCCAGGCATACTAATTCCATCTTTAACAAACTTTGTAACCCCATCCCTGGGAGAGGCAGGCACTGAGTGCTGCCCAGCCGGGGGGCTCTGGCTGCCCCTCCAAGTCCTGCAGTCCTTGTTTGGGGGTCCTGCGTAAGCCAGCGTGACCCTCCCATACCCTCTTTTTGTTCGTCCCTGTTCTGTTAGCCTGTACCTATTCATTCCTTTTCTGTTTTTGTCCCTGTTCCGTTTGCCTGTCCCTATTCATTCCTTTTTTGTTTTTGTCCTTGTTCTGTTTGCCTGTCTCTGTTCCTGTTCTTCATTCCCCTGTTTGTTTTCTTCTCGTCCCTGTTCGTTTTCATGTCCCTGTTGGGGGGCGATTTGTGGCGTAAAGACCGCACGGACAACGGGGTTCTTTCAGGATCTGTAACTGCTACCTCTTTATTGATGACATATCTTGAACTCTCTCTTACTGAAGGCATAACTTCATCTCTCAGAGTGAGGGCACAACTTCATTCTATCCCTTATTCAGGAAAGGCTTCCTTCCTATAATTTCCGCCTCACAGCAGTACCTTTCCACTAACTAGTCATTGGTCAACAACTTTGCCCGGCAACACCAAACACCCAGCAACTTCCATGCTTTAATGGCTGGAGAACAAGCCACCCCAGACAACAAGGTGTCACCTGAATCACCCTTCTTTGTTCCCTCTCAACTCTTTAAATTCCTGATGTTCTCATCCTTAAGAGTCGGATGTTATTACCAACCATGGGGCCTGTCGACCCCCATGGCCACACTCCCACATCTTCCCCTTCTTTATTAACTTAAGAAAGCGCGATTATCACAAATTAAGAAGGCAGGATCAACACAAACTAAAACACAGAGAAAAACTGCCAGGCATACTAAGTCTATCTTTAACAATCTTTGTAAAACCGTCCCTGGGAGAGGCAGGCACTGAGTGCTGCCCAGCGGGGGGCTCTGGCTGCCCCTCCAACTCCTGGAGTCCTTGTTTGTGGGTCCAGCATATGCCAGTGGGACCCTCCCATATGCTGTTTTTTGTTTCTCCCTGCTCTGTTAGCCTTTCCCTGTTCCTGTTCTTCATGTCCCTGTTTAAGGTCTCTCCTGAATCACCCTTCTTTGTTCCCTCTCAAGGCTTTACTTTCCTGATGGCCTCATCTTATAGAGTCGGATGTTATCACCAACCATGGGACTTGTGGACCCCCATGGCCATGCTCCTACAACTCCCCCTTCTTTATTAACATAAAAGAGCTCGATTAACACAAATTAAGAAAGCAGGTTTAACACAAATTATGAAGGCGCGATTAACAGAAATTAAGAAAGCAAGAGTAACACAAATTAAGAAAGCACTATTAACACAAACTAAAATACAGAGAAAAACTGCCAGGCATACTAATTCCATCTTTAACAAACTTTGTAACCCCATCCCTGGGAGAGGCAGGCACTGAGTGCTGCCCAGCCGGGGAGCTCTGGCTGCCCCTCCAACTCCTGGAGTCCTTGTTCGTGGGTCCTGCCTATGCCAGCGAGACCCTCCCATACGCTGTTTTTTGTTTGTCCCTGTTCTGATAGCCTGTCCCTATTCATTCCTTTTTTGTTTTTGTCCCTGTTCTGTTAGACTATCCCTGTTGCTGTTCTTCATGTCCCTGTTTATGGTGTCTCCTGAATCACCCTTCTTTGTTCCCTCTCAAGGCTTTACTTTCCTGATGGTCTCTACTTTAATAGTCGGATGTTATCACCCACCATGGGGCTTGTCGGCCCCCATGGCCACACTCCCACATCTTCCCCTTCTTTATTAACATAAGAAAGCGCGATTAACACAAATTAAGAAGGCAGGATCAACACAAACTAAAACACAGAGAAAAACTGCCAGGCATACTAAGTCTATCTTTAACAATCTTTGTAAAACCGTCCCTGGGAGAGGCAGGCACCGAGTGCTGCCCAGCCGGGGGGCTCTGGCTGCCCCTCCAACTCCTGGAGTCCTTGTTTGTGGGTCCAGCATATGCCAGTGGGACCCTCCCATATGCTGTTTTTTGTTTCTCCCTGCTCTGTTTGCCTGCCCCTGTTCCAGTTCTTCATGTCCCTGTTTAAGGTGTCTCCTGAATCACCCTTCTTTGTTCCCTCTCAAGGCTTTACTTTCCTGATGGACTCATCTTTAAGAGTCCTATGTTATCACCAACCATGGGACTTGTCGACCCCCATGGCCATGCTCCCACAACTCCCCCTTCTTTATTAACATAAAAGAGCTCAATTAACACAAATTAAGAAAGCAGGTTTAACACAAATTATGAAGGCGCGATTAACAGAAATTAAGAAAGCAAGAGGAACACAAATTAAGAAAGCACTATTAACACAAACTAAAATACAGAGAAAAACTGCCAGGCATACTAATTCCATCTTTAACAAACTTTGTAAACCCATCCCTGGGAGAGGCAGGCACTGAGTGCTTCCCAGCTGGGGGGCTCTGGCTGCCCCTCCAACTCCTGGAGTCCTTGTTCGTGGGTCCTGCCTATGCCAGCGAGACCCTCCCATACGCTGTTTTTTGTTTGTCCCTGTACTGATAGCATGTCCCTATTCATTCCTTTTTTGTTTTGTCCCTGTTCTGTTAGCCTGTCCCTGTTCCTGTTCTTCATGTCCCTGCTTAAGGTGTCTCCTGAATCACCCTTCTTTGTTCCCTCTCAAGGCTTTACTTTCCTGATGGTCTCTACTTTAAGAGTCCGATGTTATCACCAACCATGGGGCTTGTCGACCCCCATGGCCACACTCCCTCATCTTCCCCTTCTTTATTAACATAAGAAAGCGCAATTAACACAAATTAAGAAGGCAGGATCAACACAAACTAAAACACAGAGAAAAGCTGCCAGGCATACTAAGACTATCTTTAACAAACTTTGCAACCCCATCCCTGGGAGTGGCAGGCACTGAGTGCTGCCCAGCCGGGGGGCTCTGGCTGCCCCTCCAACTCCTGGTGTCCTTGTTTGTGGGTCCTGCGTAAGCCAGCGTGACCCTCCCATAAGCTCTTTTTGTTCGTCCCTGTTCTGTTAGCCTGTACCTATTCATTCCTTTTCTGTTTTTGTCCCTGTTCCGTTTGCCTGTCCCTATTCATTCCTTTTTTGTTTTTGTCCCTGTTCTGTTAGCCTGTCCCTGTTCCTGTTCTTCATTCCCCTGTTTGTTTTCTTCTCGTCCCTGTTCGTTTTCATGTCCCTGTTGGGGGGCGATTTGTGGCGTAAAGACCGCACGGACAACGGGGTTCTTTCAGGATCTGTAACTGCTACCTCTTTATTGACGACATAACTTGAACTCTCTCTTACTGAGGGCATAACTTCATCTCTCAGAGTGAGGGCACAACTTCATTCTATCCCTTATTCTGGAAAGGCTCCCTTCCTATAATTTCCGCCTCACAGCAGTACCTTTCCACTAACTAGTCATTGGTCAACAACTTTGCCCGGCAACAGCAAACACCCAGCAACTTCCATGCTTTAATGGCTGGAGAACAAGCCACACCAGACAACAAGGTGTCACCTGAATCACCCTTCTTTGTTCCCTCTCAAATCTTTAAATTCCTGATGGTCTCATCCTTAAGAGTCGGATGTTATTACCAACCATGGGGCCTGTCGACCCCCATGGCCACACTCCCACATCTTCCCCTTCTTTATTAACTTAAGAAAGCGCGATTAACACAAATTAAGAAGGCAGGATCAACACAAACTAAAACACAGAGAAAAACTGCCAGGCATACTAAGTCTATCTTTAACAACCTTTGTAAAACCATCCCTGGGAGAGGCAGGCACTGAGTACTGCCCAGCCAGGGGGCTCTGGCTGCCCCTCCAACTCCTGGAGTCCTTGTTTGTGGGTCCAGCATATGCCAGTGGGACCCTCCCATATGCTGTTTTTTGTTTCTCCCTGTTCTGTTAGACTATCCCTGTTCCTGTTCTTCATGTCCCTGTTTAAGGTGTCTCCTGAATCACCCTTCTTTGTTCCCTCTCAACTCTTTACTTTCCTCATGGTCTCGTCTTTAAGAGTCGGATGTTATCACCAACCATGGGACTTGTGGACCCCCATGGCCATGCTCCTACAACTCCCCCTTCTTTATTAACATAAAAGAGCTCGATTAACACAAATTAAGAAAGCAGGTTTAACACAAATTAAGAAGGCGCGATTAACAGAAATTAAGAAAGCAAGAGTAACACAAATTAAGAAAGCACTATTAACACAAACTAAAATACAGAGAAAAACTGCCAGGCATACTAATTCCATCTTTAACAAACTTTGTAACCCCATCCCTGGGAGAGGCAGGCACTGAGTGCTGCCCAGCCGGGGAGCTCTGGCTGCCCCTCCAACTCCTGGAGTCCTTGTTTGTGGGTCCTGCCTATGCCAGCGAGACCCTCCCATACGCTTTTTTTTGTTTGTCCCTGTTCTGATAGCCTGTCCCTATTCATTCCTTTTTTGTTTTTGTCCCTGTTCTGTTAGACTATCCCTGTTCCTGTTCTTCATGTCCCTGTTTATGGTGTCTCCTGAATCACCCTTCTTTGTTCCCTCTCAACTCTTTACTTTCCTGATGGTCTCTACTTTAATAGTCGGATGTTATCACCAACCATGGGGCTTGTCGACCCCCATGGCCACACTCCCACATCTTCCCCTTCTTCATTAACGTAAGAAAGCGCGATTAACACAAATTAAGAAGGCAGGATCAACACAAACTAAAACACAGAGAAAAACTGCCAGGCATACTAAGTCTATCTTTAACAACCTTTGTAAAACCAACCCTGGGAGAGGCAGGCACTGAGTGCTGCCCAGCCGGGGGGCTCTGGCTGCCCCTCCAACTCCTGGAGTCCTTGTTTGTGGGTCCAGCATATGCCAGTGGGACCCTCCCATACGCTGTTTTTTGTTTCTCCCTGCTCTGTTAGCCTGTCCCTGTTCCTGTTCTTCATGTCCCTGTTTAAGGTGTCTCCTGAATCACCCTTCTTTGTTCCCTCTCAACTCTTTACTTTCCTGATGGTCTCTACTTTAATAGTCAGATGTTATCACCAACCATGGGACTTGTCGACCCCCATGGCCATGCTCCCACATCTCCCCCTTCTTTATTAACATAAAAGAGCTTGATTATCACAAATTAAGAAAGCAGGTTTAACACAAATTAAGAAGGCGCGATTAACAGAAATTAAGATAGCAAGAGTAACACAAATTAAAAAAGCACTATTAACACAAACTAAAATACAGAGAAAAACTGCCAGGCATACTAATTCCATCTTTAACAAACTTTGTAACCCCATCCCTGGGAGAGGCAGGCACTGAGTGCTGCCCAGCCGGGGGGCTCTGGCTGCCCCTCCAACTCCTGGAGTCCTTTTGTGAGGGTCCTGCGTATGCCAGCGAGACCCTCCCATACGCTGTTTTTTGTTTGTCCCTGTTCTGATAGCCTGTCCCTATTCATTCCTTTTTTGTTTTTGTCCCTGTTCTGTTAGACTATCCCTGTTCCTGTTCTTCATGTCCCTGTTTAAGGTGTCTCCTGAATTACCCTTCTTTGTTCCCTCTCAATTCTTTACTTTCCTGATGGCCTCATCTTTAAGAGTCCGATGTTATCACCAACCATGGGACTTGTCGACCCCCATGGCCAGGCTCCCACATCTCCTCCTTCTTTATTAACATAAGAAAGCGCAATTAACACAAATTAAGAAGGCAGGATCAACACAAACAAAAAAACACAGAGAAAAGCTGCCAGGCATACTAAGACTATCTTTAACAAACTTTGCAACCCCATCCCTGGGAGAGGCAGGCACTGAGTGCTGCCCAGCCGGGGGGCTCTGGCTGCCCCTCCGACTCCTGGAGACCTTGTTTGTGTGTCCTGCGTAAGCCAGCGTGACCCTCCCATAAGCTCTTTTTGTTCTTCCCTGTTCTGTTAGCCTGTACCTATACATTCCTTTTCTGTTTTTGTCCCTGTTCCGTTTGCCTGTCCCTATTCATTCCTTTTTTGTTTTTGTCCCTGTGCTGTTAGCCTGTCCCTGTTCCTGTTCTTCATGTCCCTGTTTGTTTTCTTCTTGTCCCTGTTCGTTTTCATGTCCCTGTTGGGGGGCGATTTGTGGAGTAAAGACCGCACGGACAACGGGGTTCTTTCAGGATCTGTAACTGCTACCTCTTTATTGACGACATAACTTGAACTCTCTCTTACTGAGGGCATAACTTCATCTCTCAGAGTGAGGGCACAACTTCATTCTATCCCTTATTCAGGAAAGGCTCCCGTCCTATAATTCCGCCTCACAGCAGTACCCTTCCACTAACTAGTCATTGGTCAACAACTTTGCCCGGCAACAGCAAACACCCAGCAACTTCCATGCTTTAATGGCTGGAGAACTAGCCACCCCAGACAACAAGGTGTCACCTGAATCACCCTTCTTTGTTCCCTCTCAACTCTTTAAATTCCTGATGG
Source organism: Anser brachyrhynchus (assembly GCF_964034855.1). Lineage (NCBI taxonomy): Eukaryota > Metazoa > Chordata > Aves > Anseriformes > Anatidae > Anser > Anser brachyrhynchus. The sequence continues at coordinate 133,823 of NW_027663637.1, read as the reverse complement.
TCTCATCCTTAAGAGTCCGATGTTATCACCAACCATGGGGCCTGTCGACCCCCATGGCCACACTCCCACATCTTCCCCTTCTTTATTAACTTAAGAAAGCGCGATTAACACAAATTAAGAAGGCAGGATCAACACAAACTAAAACACAGAGAAAAACTGCCAGGCATACTAAGTCTATCTTTAACAACCTTTGTAAAACCATCCCTGGGAGAGGCAGGCACGGAGTGCTGCCCAGCTGGGGTGCTCTGGCTGCCCCTCCATCTCCTGGAGTCCTTGTTTGTGGGTCCTGCCTATGCCAGCGAGACCCTCCCATACGCTGCTTTTTGTTTGTCGCTGTTCTGATAGCCTGTCCCTATTCATTCGTTTTTTGTTTTTGTCCCTGTTCTGTTAGACTATCCCTGTTCCTGTTCTTCATGTCCCTGGTTAAGGTGTCTCCTGAATCACCCTTCTTTGTTCCCTCTCAAGGCTTTCCTTTCCTGATGGTCTCATCCTTAAGAGTCGGATGTTATCACCAACCATGGGGCTTGTCGACCCCCATGGCCACACTCCCACATCTTCCCCTTCATTATTAACATAAGAAAGCACAATTAACACAAATTAAGAAGGCAGGATCAACACAAACTAAAACACAGAGAAAAACTGCCAGGCATACTAAGTCTATCTTTAACAACCTTTGTAAAACCATCCCTGGGAGAGGCAGGCACTGAGTACTGCCCAGCTGGGGGGCTCTGGCTGCCCCTCCGACTACTGGAGTCCTTGTTTGTGGGTCCAGCATATGCCAGTGGGACCCTCCCATATGCTGTTTTTTGTTTCTCCCTGCTCTGTTAGCCTGTCCCTGTTCCTGTTCTTCATGTCCCTGGTTAAGGTGTCTCCTGAATCACCCTTCTTTGTTCCCTCTCAACTCTTTCCTTTCCTGATGGCCTCATCTTTAAGAGTCGGATGTTATCACCAACCATGGGACTTGTCGACCCCCATGGCCAGGCTCCCACATCTCCCCCTTCTTTATTAACATAAAAGAGCTTGATTAACACAAATTAAGAAAGCAGGTTTAACACAAATTAAGAAGGCGCGATTAACAGAAATTAAGAAAGGAAGAGTAACACAAATTAAGAAAGAACTATTAACACAAACTAAAATACAGAGAAAAACTGCCAGGCATACTAATTCCATCTTTAACAAACTTTGTAACCCCATCCCTGGGAGAGGCAGGCACTGAGTGCTGCCCAGCCGGGGGGCTCTGGCTGCCCCTCCAACTCCTGGAGTCCTTGTTTGTGGGTCCTGCGTATGCCAACGAGACCCTCCCATACGCTGTTTTTTGTTTGTCCCTGTTCTGATAGCCTGTCCCTATTCATTCCTTTTTTGTTTTCGTCCCTGTTCTGTTAGACTATCCCTGTTCCTGTTCTTCATGTCCCTGTTTAAGGTGTCTCCTGAATCACCCTTCTTTGTTCCCTTTCAACTCTTTACTTTCCTGATGGTCTCTACTTTAATAGTCGGATGTTATCACCAACCATGGGACTTGTCCACCCCCATGGTCATGCTCCCACATCTCCCCCTTCTTTATTAACATAAAAGAGCTTGATTAACACAAATTAAGAAAGCAGGTTTAACACAAATTAAGAAGGCGCGATTAACAGAAATTAAGAAAGGAAGAGTAACACAAATTAAGAAAGAACTATTAACACAAACTAAAATACAGAGAAAAACTGCCAGGCATACTAATTCCATCTTTAACAAACTTTGTAACCCCATCCCTGGGAGAGGCAGGCACTGAGTGCTGCCCAGCCGGGGGGCTCTGGCTGCCCCTCCAACTCCTGGAGTCCTTGTTTTTGGGTCCAGCATATGCCAGTGGGACCCTCCCATATGCTGTTTTGTGTTTCTCCCTGCTCTGTTAGCCTGTCCCTGTTCCTGTTCTTCATGTCCCTTTTTAAGGTGTCTCCTGAATCGCCCTTCTTTGTTCTCTCTCAACTCTTTACTTTCCTGATGGCCTCATCATTAAGAGTCTGATGTTACCACCAACCATGGGGCTTGTCGACCCCTATGGCCACACTCCCACATCTTCCCCTTCTTTATTAACATAAGAAAGCGCGATTAACACAAATTAAGAAGGCAGGATCAACACAAACTAAAACACAGAGAAAAACTGCCAGGCATACTAATTCCATCTTTAACAAACTTTGTAACCCCATCCCTGGGAGAGGCAGGCACTGAGTGCTTCCCAGCCAGGGGGCTCTGGCTGCCCCTCCAACTCCTGGAGTCCTTGTTTGTGGGTCCAGCATATGCCAGTGGGACTCTCCCATATGCTGTTTTTTGTTTCTCCCTGCTCTGTTAGCCTGTCCCTGTTCCTGTTCTTCATGTCCCTGTTTAAGGTGTCTCCTGAATCACCCTTCTTTGTTCTCTCTCAACACTTTACTTTCCTGATGGCCTCATCTTTAAGAGTTGGATGTTATCACCAACCATGGGACTTGTGGACCCCCATGGCCATGCTCCCACATCTCCCCCTGCTTTATTAACATAAAAGAGCTCGATTAACACAAATTAAGAAAGCAGGTTTAACACAAATTAAGAAGGCGCAATTAACAGAAATTATGAAAGCAAGAGTAACACAAATTAAGAAAGCACTATTAACACAAACTAAAACACAGAGAAAAACTGCCAGGCATACTAATTCCATCTTTTACAAACTTTGTAACCCCATCCCTGGGAGAGGCAGGCACTGAGTGCTGCCCAGCCGGGGGGCTCTGGCTGCCCCTCCAACTCCTGCAGTCCTTGTTTGGGGGTCCTGCGTAAGCAAGCGTGACCCTCCCATACCCTCTTTTTGTTCGTCCCTGTTCTGTTAGCCTGTACCTATTCATTCCTTTTCTGTTTTTGTCCCTGTTCCGTTTGCCTGTCCCTATTCATTCCTTTTTTGTTTTTGTCCTTGTTCTGTTTGCCTGTCTCTGTTCCTGTTCTTCATTCCCCTGTTTGTTTTCTTCTCGTCCCTGTTCGTTTTCATGTCCCTGTTGGGGGGCGATTTGTGGCGTAAAGACCGCACGGACAACGGGGTTCTTTCAGGATCTGTAACTGCTACCTCTTTATTGATGACATATCTTGAACTCTCTCTTACTGAAGGCATAACTTCATCTCTCAGAGTGAGGGCACAACTTCATTCTATCCCTTATTCAGGAAAGGCTCCCTTCCTATAATTTCCGCCTCACAGCAGTACCTTTCCACTAACTAGTCATTGGTCAACAACTTTGCCCGGCAACACCAAACACCCAGCAACTTCCATGCTTTAATGGCTGGAGAACAAGCCACCCCAGACAACAAGGTGTCACCTGAATCACCCTTCTTTGTTCCCTCTCAACTCTTTAAATTCCTGATGGTCTCATCCTTAAGAGTCGGATGTTATTACCAACCATGGGGCCTGTCGACCCCCATGGCCACACTCCCACATCTCCCCCTTCTTCATTAACTTAAGAAAGCGCGATTATCACAAATTAAGAATGCAGGATCAACACAAACTAAAACACAGAGAAAAACTGCTAGGCATACTAAGTCTATCTTTAACAATCTTTGTAAAACCGTCCCTGGGAGAGGCAGGCACTGAGTGCTGCCCAGCCGGGGGGCTCTGGCTGCCCCTCCAACTCCTGGAGTCCTTGTTTGTGGGTCCAGCATATGCCAGTGGGACCCTCCCATATGCTGTTTTTTGTTTCTCCCTGCTCTGTTAGCCTTTCCCTGTTCCTGTTCTTCATGTCCCTGTTTAAGGTGTCTCCTGAATCACCCTTCTTTGTTCCCTCTCAAGGCTTTACTTTCCTGATGGCCTCATCTTATAGAGTCGGATGTTATCACCAACCATGGGACTTGTGGACCCCCATGGCCATGCTCCTACAACTCCCCCTTCTTTATTAACATAAAAGAGCTCGATTAACACAAATTAAGAAAGCAGGTTTAACACAAATTATGAAGGCGCGATTAACAGAAATTAAGAAAGCAAGAGTAACACAAATTAAGAAAGCACTATTAACACAAACTAAAATACAGAGAAAAACTGCCAGGCATACTAATTCCATCTTTAACAAACTTTGTAACCCCATCCCTGGGAGAGGCAGGCACTGAGTGCTGCCCAGCCGGGGAGCTCTGGCTGCCCCTCCAACTCCTGGAGTCCTTGTTCGTGGGTCCTGCCTATGCCAGCGAGACCCTCCCATACGCTGTTTTTTGTTTGTCCCTGTTCTGATAGCCTGTCCCTATTCATTCCTTTTTTGTTTTTGTCCCTGTTCTGTTAGACTATCCCTGTTGCTGTTCTTCATGTCCCTGTTTATGGTGTCTCCTGAATCACCCTTCTTTGTTCCCTCTCAAGGCTTTACTTTCCTGATGGTCTCTACTTTAATAGTCGGATGTTATCACCCACCATGGGGCTTGTCGACCCCCATGGCCACACTCCCACATCTTCCCCTTCTTTATTAACATAAGACAGCGCGATTAACACAAATTAAGAAGGCAGGATCAACACAAACTAAAACACAGAGAAAAACTGCCAGGCATACTAAGTCTATCTTTAACAATCTTTGTAAAACCGTCCCTGGGAGAGGCAGGCACCGAGTGCTGCCCAGCCGGGGGGCTCTGGCTGCCCCTCCAACTCCTGGAGTCCTTGTTTGTGGGTCCAGCATATGCCAGTGGGACCCTCCCATATGCTGTTTTTTGTTTCTCCCTGCTCTGTTTGCCTGCCCCTGTTCCTGTTCTTCATGTCCCTGTTTAAGGTGTCTCCTGAATCACCCTTCTTTGTTCCCTCTCAAGGCTTTACTTTCCTGATGGACTCATCTTTAAGAGTCCGATGTTATCACCAACCATGGGGCTTGTCGACCCCCATGGCCACACTCCCACATCTTCCCCTTCTTTATTAACATAAGAAAGCGCAATTAACACAAATTAAGAAGGCAGGATCAACACAAACTAAAACACAGAGAAAAGCTGCCAGGCATACTAAGACTATCTTTAACAAACTTTGCAATCCCATCCCTGGGAGTGGCAGGCACTGAGTGCTGCCCAGCCGGGGGGCTCTGGCTGCCCCTCCAACTCCTGGAGTCCTTGTTTGTGGGTCCTGCGTAAGCCAGCGTGACCCTCCCATACCCTCTTTTTGTTCGTCCCTGTTCTGTTAGCCTGTCCCTATTCATTCCTTTTCTGTTTTTGTCCCTGTTCCGTTTGCCTGTCCCTATTCATTCCTTTTTTGTTTTTGTCCCTGTGCTGTTAGCCTGTCCCTGTTCCTGTTCTTCATGTCCCTGTTTGTTTTCTTCTCGTCCCTGTTCGTTTTCATGTCCCTGTTGGGGGGCGATTTGTGGCGTAAAGACCGCACGGACAACGGGGTTCTTTCAGGATCTGTAACTGCTACCTCTTTATTGACGACATAACTTGAACTCTCTCTTACTGAGGGCATAACTTCATCTCTCAGAGTGAGGGCACAACTTCATTCTATCCCTTATTAAGGAAAGGCTCCCTTCCTATAATTTCCGCCTCACAGCAGTACCTTTCCTCTAACTAGTCATTGGTCAACAACTTTGCCCGGCAACAGCAAACACCCAGCAACTTCCATGCTTTAATGGCTGGAGAACAAGCCACCCCAGACAACAAGGTGTCACCTGAATCACCCTTCTTTATTCCCTCTCAACTCTTTAAATTCCTGATGGTCTCATCCTTAAGAGTCGGATGTTATTACCAACCATGGGGCCTGTCGACCCCCATGGCCACACTCCCACATCTTCCCCTTCTTTATTAACTTAAGAAAGCGCGATTAACACAAATTAAGAAGGCAGGATCAACACAAACTAAAACACAGAGAAAAACTGCCAGGCATACTAAGTCTATCTTTAACAACCTTTGTAAAACCATCCCTGGGAGAGGCAGGCACTGAGTACTGCCCAGCCAGGGGGCTCTGGCTGCCCCTCCAACTCCTGGAGTCCTTGTTTGTGGGTCCTGCCTATGCCAGTGGGACCCTCCCATATGCTCTTTTTTGTTTGTCGCTGCTCTGTTTGCCTGTCCCTGTTCCTGTTCTTCATGTCCCTGGTTAAGGTGTCTCCTGAATCACCCTTCTTTGTTCCCTCTCAACTCTTTACTTTCCTGATGGACTCATCTTTAAGAGTCCAATGTTATCACCAACCATGGGACTTGTCGACCCCCATGGCCAGGAGCCCACATCTCCCCCTTCTTTATTAACATAAAAGAGCTCGATTAACACAAATTAAGAAAGCAGGTTTAACACAAATTAAGAAGGCGCGATTAACAGAAATTAAGAAAGCAAGAGTAACACAAATTAAGAAGGCAGGATCAACACAAACTAAAACACAGAGAAAAACTGCCAGGCATACTAAGTCTATCTTTAACAACCTTTGTAAAACCATCCCTGGGAGAGGCAGGCACGGAGTGCTGCCCAGCTGGGGGGCTCTGGCTGCCCCTCCAACTCCTGGAGTCCTTGTTTGTGGGTCCTGCCTATGCCAGCGAGACCCTCCCATACGCTGCTTTTTGTTTGTCGCTGTTCTGATAGCCTGTCCCTATTCATTCCTTTTTTGTTTTTGTCCCTGTTCTGTTAGACTATCCCTGTTCCTGTTCTTCATGTCCCTGTTTAAGGTGTCTCCTGAATCACCCTTCTTTGTTCCCTCTCAAGGCTTTCCTTTCCTGATGGTCTCATCCTTAAGAGTCGGATGTTATCACCAACCATGGGGCCTGTCGACCCCCATGGCCACACTCCCACATCTTCCCCTTCATTATTAACATAAGAAAGCACAATTAACACAAATTAAGAAGGCAGGATCAACACAAACTAAAACACAGAGAAAAACTGCCAGGCATACTAAGTCTATCTTTAACAACCTTTGTAAAACCATCCCTGGGAGAGGCAGGCACTGAGTACTGCCCAGCTGGGGGGCTCTGGCTGCCCCTCCGACTACTGGAGTCCTTGTTTGTGGGTCCAGCATATGCCAGTGGGACCCTCCCATATGCTGTTTTTTGTTTCTCCCTGCTCTGTTAGCCTGTCCCTGTTCCTGTTCTTCATGTCCCTGGTTAAGGTGTCTCCTGAATCACCCTTCTTTGTTCCCTCTCAACTCTTTCCTTTCCTGATGGCCTCATCTTTAAGAGTTGGATGTTATCACCAACCATGGGACTTGTCGACCCCCATGGCCATGCTCCCACAACTCCCCCTTCTTTATTAACATAAAAGAGCTCAATTAACACAAATTAAGAAAGCAGGTTTAACACAAATTATGAAGGCGTGATTAACAGAAATTAAGAAAGCAAGAGTAACACAAATTAAGAAAGCACTATTAACACAAACTAAAATACAGAGAAAAACTGCCAGGCATACTAAGACTATCTTTAAAAAACTTTGCAACCCCATCCCTGGGAGTGGCAGGCACTGAGTGCTGCCCAGCTGGGGGGCTCTAGCTGCCTCTCCAACTCCTGGAGTCCTTGTTTGTGGGTCCTGCCTATGCCAGCGAGACCCTCCCATATGCTGTTTTTTGTTTGTCCCTGTTCTGATAGCCTGTCCCTATTCATTCCTTTTTTGTTTTTGTCCCTGTTCTGTTAGACTATCCCTGTTCCTGTTCTTCATGTCCCTGTTTAAGGTGTCTCCTGAATCACCCTTCTTTGTTCCCTCGCAAGGCTTTACTTTCCTCGTGGCCTCATCTTTAAGAGTCGGATGTGAACACCAACCATGGGGCTTGTCGACCCCCATGGCCACACTCCCACATCTCCTCCTTCTTTATTAACATAAGAAAGCGCAATTAACACAAATTAAGAAGGCAGGATCAACACAAACTAAAACACAGAGAAAAGCTGCCAGGCATACTAAGACTATCTTTAACAAACTTTGCAACCCCATCCCTGGGAGAGGCAGGCACTGAGTGCTGCCAGCCGGGGGGCTCTGGCTGCCCCTCCAACTCCTGGAGTCCTTGTTTGTGGGTCCTGCGTAAGCCAGCGTGACCCTCCCATAAGCTCTTTTTGTTCGTCCCTGTTCTGTTAGCCTGTACCTATTCATTCCTTTTTTTTTTTTTTCCCTGTTCCCTTTGCCTGTCCCTATTCATTCCTTTTTTGTTTTTGTCCCTGTGCTGTTAGCCTGTCCCTGTTCCTGTTCTTCATGTCCCTGTTTGTTTTCTTCTTGTCCCTGTTCATTTTCATGTCCCTGTTGCGGGGCGATTTGTGGAGTAAAGACCGCACGGACAACGGGGTTCTTTCAGGATCTGTAACTGCTACCTCTTTATTGGTGACATAACTTGAACTCTCTCTTACTGAGGGCATAACTTCATCTCTCAGAGTGAGGGCACAACTTCATTCTATTCCTTCTTCAGGAAAGGCTCCCTTCCTATAACTTCCGCCTCACAGCAGTACCTTTCCACTAACTAGTCACTGGTCAACAACTTTGCCCGGCAACAGCAAACACCCAGCCACTTCCATGCATTAATGGCTGGAGAACTAGCCACCCCAGACAAGAAGGTGTCACCTGAATCACCCTTCTTTGTTCCCTCTCAACTCTTTAAATTCCTGATGGTCTCATCCTTAAGAGTCGGATGTTATCACCAACCATGGGGCCTGTCGACCCCCATTGCCACACTCCCACATCTTCCCCTTCTTTATTAACATAAGAAAGCGCGATTATCACAAATTAAGAAGGCAGGATCAACACAAACTAAAACACAGAGAAAAACTGCCAGGCATACTAAGTCTATCTTTAACAATCTTTGTAAAACCATCCCTGGGAGAGGCAGGCACTGAGTGCTGCCCAGCCGGGGGGCTCTGGCTGCCCCTCCAACTCCTGGAGTCCTTGTTTGTGGGTCCAGCATATGCCAGTGGGACCCTCCCCTATGCTTTTTTTGTTTCTCCCTGCTCTGTTAGCCTGTCCCTGTTCCTGTTCTTCATGTCCCTGTTTAAGGTGTCTCCTGAATCACCCTTCTTTGTTCCCTCTCAAGGCTTTACTTTCCTGATGGTCTCATCTTTAAGAGTCGGATGTGATCACCAACCATGGGACTTGTCGACCCCCATGGCCAGGCTCCCACATCTCCCCCTTCTTTATTAACCTAAAAGAGCTCGATTAACACAAATTAAGAAAGCAGGTTTAACACAAATTAAGAAGGCGCGATTAACAGAAATTAAGAAAGCAAGAGTAACACAAATTAAGAAAGCACTATTAACACAAACTAAAACACAGAGAAAAACTGCCAGGCATACTAATTCCATCTTTTACAAACTTTGTAACCCCATCCCTGGGAGAGGCAGGCACTGAGTGCTGCCCAGCTTTAGGGCTCTGGCTGCCCCTCCAACTCCTGGAGTCCTTGTTTGTGGGTCCTGCGTATGCCAACGAGACCCTCCCATACGCTGTTTTTTGTTTGTCCCTGTTCTGATAGCCTGTCCCTATTCATTCCTTTTTTGTTTTCGTCCCTGTTCTGTTAGACTATCCCTGTTCCTGTTCTTCATGTCCCTGTTTAAGGTGTCTCCTGAATCACCCTTCTTTGTTCCCTTTCAACTCTTTACTTTCCTGATGGTCTCTACTTTAATAGTCGGATGTTATCACCAACCATGGGACTTGTCCACCCCCATGGTCATGCTCCCACATTTCCCCCTTCTTTATTAACATAAAAGAGCTTGATTAACACAAATTAAGAAAGCAGGTTTAACACAAATTAAGAAGGCGCGATTAACAGAAATTAAGAAAGGAAGAGTAACACAAATTAAGAAAGAACTATTAACACAAACTAAAATACAGAGAAAAACTGCCAGGCATACTAATTCCATCTTTAACAAACTTTGTAACCCCATCCCTGGGAGAGGCAGGCACTGAGTGCTGCCCAGCGGGGGGCTCTGGCTGCCCCTCCAACTCCTGGAGTCCTTGTTTTTGGGTCCAGCATATGCCAGTGGGACCCTCCCATATGCTGTTTTGTGTTTCTCCCTGCTCTGTTAGCCTGTCCCTGTTCCTGTTCTTCATGTCCCTTTTTAAGGTGTCTCCTGAATCGCCCTTCTTTGTTCTCTCTCAACTCTTTACTTTCCTGATGGCCTCATCATTAAGAGTCTGATGTTACCACCAACCATGGGGCTTGTCGACCCCTATGGCCACACTCCCACATCTTCCCCTTCTTTATTAACATAAGAAAGCGCGATTAACACAAATTAAGAAGGCAGGATCAACACAAACTAAAACACAGAGAAAAACTGCCAGGCATACTAATTCCATCTTTAACAAACTTTGTAACCCCATCCCTGGGAGAGGCAGGCACTGAGTGCTTCCCAGCCAGGGGGCTCTGGCTGCCCCTCCAACTCCTGGAGTCCTTGTTTGTGGGTCCAGCATATGCCAGTGGGACTCTCCCATATGCTGTTTTTTGTTTCTCCCTGCTCTGTTAGCCTGTCCCTGTTCCTGTTCTTCATGTCCCTGTTTAAGGTGTCTCCTGAATCACCCTTCTTTGTTCTCTCTCAACTCTTTACTTTCCTGATGGCCTCATCTTTAAGAGTTGGATGTTATCACCAACCATGGGACTTGTGGACCCCCATGGCCATGCTCCCACATCTCCCCCTGCTTTATTAACATAAAAGAGCTCGATTAACACAAATTAAGAAAGCAGGTTTAACACAAATTAAGAAGGCGCAATTAACAGAAATTATGAAAGCAAGAGTAACACAAATTAAGAAAGCACTATTAACACAAACTAAAACACAGAGAAAAACTGCCAGGCATACTAATTCCATCTTTTACAAACTTTGTAACCCATCCCTGGGAGAGGCAGGCACTGAGTGCTGCCCAGCCGGGGGGCTCTGGCTGCCCCTCCAACTCCTGCAGTCCTTGTTTGGGGGTCCTGCGTAAGCCAGCGTGACCCTCCCATACCCTCTTTTTGTTCGTCCCTGTTCTGTTAGCCTGTACCTATTCATTCCTTTTCTGTTTTTGTCCCTGTTCCGTTTGCCTGTCCCTATTCATTCCTTTTTTGTTTTTGTCCTTGTTCTGTTTGCCTGTCTCTGTTCCTGTTCTTCATTCCCCTGTTTGTTTTCTTCTCGTCCCTGTTCGTTTTCATGTCCCTGTTGGGGGGCGATTTGTGGCGTAAAGACCGCACGGACAACGGGGTTCTTTCAGGATCTGTAACTGCTACCTCTTTATTGATGACATATCTTGAACTCTCTCTTACTGAAGGCATAACTTCATCTCTCAGAGTGAGGGCACAACTTCATTCTATCCCTTATTCAGGAAAGGCTTCCTTCCTATAATTTCCGCCTCACAGCAGTACCTTTCCACTAACTAGTCATTGGTCAACAACTTTGCCCGGCAACACCAAACACCCAGCAACTTCCATGCTTTAATGGCTGGAGAACAAGCCACCCCAGACAACAAGGTGTCACCTGAATCACCCTTCTTTGTTCCCTCTCAACTCTTTAAATTCCTGATGGTCTCATCCTTAAGAGTCGGATGTTATTACCAACCATGGGGCCTGTCGACCCCCATGGCCACACTCCCACATCTTCCCCTTCTTTATTAACTTAAGAAAGCGCGATTATCACAAATTAAGAAGGCAGGATCAACACAAACTAAAACACAGAGAAAAACTGCCAGGCATACTAAGTCTATCTTTAACAATCTTTGTAAAACCGTCCCTGGGAGAGGCAGGCACTGAGTGCTGCCCAGCGGGGGGCTCTGGCTGCCCCTCCAACTCCTGGAGTCCTTGTTTGTGGGTCCAGCATATGCCAGTGGGACCCTCCCATATGCTGTTTTTTGTTTCTCCCTGCTCTGTTAGCCTTTCCCTGTTCCTGTTCTTCATGTCCCTGTTTAAGGTCTCTCCTGAATCACCCTTCTTTGTTCCCTCTCAAGGCTTTACTTTCCTGATGGCCTCATCTTATAGAGTCGGATGTTATCACCAACCATGGGACTTGTGGACCCCCATGGCCATGCTCCTACAACTCCCCCTTCTTTATTAACATAAAAGAGCTCGATTAACACAAATTAAGAAAGCAGGTTTAACACAAATTATGAAGGCGCGATTAACAGAAATTAAGAAAGCAAGAGTAACACAAATTAAGAAAGCACTATTAACACAAACTAAAATACAGAGAAAAACTGCCAGGCATACTAATTCCATCTTTAACAAACTTTGTAACCCCATCCCTGGGAGAGGCAGGCACTGAGTGCTGCCCAGCCGGGGAGCTCTGGCTGCCCCTCCAACTCCTGGAGTCCTTGTTCGTGGGTCCTGCCTATGCCAGCGAGACCCTCCCATACGCTGTTTTTTGTTTGTCCCTGTTCTGATAGCCTGTCCCTATTCATTCCTTTTTTGTTTTTGTCCCTGTTCTGTTAGACTATCCCTGTTGCTGTTCTTCATGTCCCTGTTTATGGTGTCTCCTGAATCACCCTTCTTTGTTCCCTCTCAAGGCTTTACTTTCCTGATGGTCTCTACTTTAATAGTCGGATGTTATCACCCACCATGGGGCTTGTCGGCCCCCATGGCCACACTCCCACATCTTCCCCTTCTTTATTAACATAAGAAAGCGCGATTAACACAAATTAAGAAGGCAGGATCAACACAAACTAAAACACAGAGAAAAACTGCCAGGCATACTAAGTCTATCTTTAACAATCTTTGTAAAACCGTCCCTGGGAGAGGCAGGCACCGAGTGCTGCCCAGCCGGGGGGCTCTGGCTGCCCCTCCAACTCCTGGAGTCCTTGTTTGTGGGTCCAGCATATGCCAGTGGGACCCTCCCATATGCTGTTTTTTGTTTCTCCCTGCTCTGTTTGCCTGCCCCTGTTCCAGTTCTTCATGTCCCTGTTTAAGGTGTCTCCTGAATCACCCTTCTTTGTTCCCTCTCAAGGCTTTACTTTCCTGATGGACTCATCTTTAAGAGTCCTATGTTATCACCAACCATGGGACTTGTCGACCCCCATGGCCATGCTCCCACAACTCCCCCTTCTTTATTAACATAAAAGAGCTCAATTAACACAAATTAAGAAAGCAGGTTTAACACAAATTATGAAGGCGCGATTAACAGAAATTAAGAAAGCAAGAGGAACACAAATTAAGAAAGCACTATTAACACAAACTAAAATACAGAGAAAAACTGCCAGGCATACTAATTCCATCTTTAACAAACTTTGTAAACCCATCCCTGGGAGAGGCAGGCACTGAGTGCTTCCCAGCTGGGGGGCTCTGGCTGCCCCTCCAACTCCTGGAGTCCTTGTTCGTGGGTCCTGCCTATGCCAGCGAGACCATCCCATACGCTGTTTTTTGTTTGTCCCTGTACTGATAGCATGTCCCTATTCATTCCTTTTTTGTTTTGTCCCTGTTCTGTTAGCCTGTCCCTGTTCCTGTTCTTCATGTCCCTGCTTAAGGTGTCTCCTGAATCACCCTTCTTTGTTCCCTCTCAAGGCTTTACTTTCCTGATGGTCTCTACTTTAAGAGTCCGATGTTATCACCAACCATGGGGCTTGTCGACCCCCATGGCCACACTCCCTCATCTTCCCCTTCTTTATTAACATAAGAAAGCGCAATTAACACAAATTAAGAAGGCAGGATCAACACAAACTAAAACACAGAGAAAAGCTGCCAGGCATACTAAGACTATCTTTAACAAACTTTGCAACCCCATCCCTGGGAGTGGCAGGCACTGAGTGCTGCCCAGCCGGGGGGCTCTGGCTGCCCCTCCAACTCCTGGTGTCCTTGTTTGTGGGTCCTGCGTAAGCCAGCGTGACCCTCCCATAAGCTCTTTTTGTTCGTCCCTGTTCTGTTAGCCTGTACCTATTCATTCCTTTTCTGTTTTTGTCCCTGTTTTGTTTGCCTGTCCCTATTCATTCCTTTTTTGTTTTTGTCCCTGTTCTGTTAGCCTGTCCCTGTTCCTGTTCTTCATTCCCCTGTTTGTTTTCTTCTCGTCCCTGTTCGTTTTCATGTCCCTGTTGGGGGGCGATTTGTGGCGTAAAGACCGCACGGACAACGGGGTTCTTTCAGGATCTGTAACTGCTACCTCTTTATTGACGACATAACTTGAACTCTCTCTTACTGAGGGCATAACTTCATCTCTCAGAGTGAGGGCACAACTTCATTCTATCCCTTATTCTGGAAAGGCTCCCTTCCTATAATTTCCGCCTCACAGCAGTACCTTTCCACTAACTAGTCATTGGTCAACAACTTTGCCCGGCAACAGCAAACACCCAGCAACTTCCATGCTTTAATGGCTGGAGAACAAGCCACCCCAGACAACAAGGTGTCACCTGAATCACCCTTCTTTGTTCCCTCTCAAATCTTTAAATTCCTGATGGTCTCATCCTTAAGAGTCGGATGTTATTACCAACCATGGGGCCTGTCGACCCCCATGGCCACACTCCCACATCTTCCCCTTCTTTATTAACTTAAGAAAGCGCGATTAACACAAATTAAGAAGGCAGGATCAACACAAACTAAAACACAGAGAAAAACTGCCAGGCATACTAAGTCTATCTTTAACAACCTTTGTAAAACCATCCCTGGGAGAGGCAGGCACTGAGTACTGCCCAGCCAGGGGGCTCTGGCTGCCCCTCCAACTCCTGGAGTCCTTGTTTGTGGGTCCAGCATATGCCAGTGGGACCCTCCCATATGCTGTTTTTTGTTTCTCCCTGTTCTGTTAGACTATCCCTGTTCCTGTTCTTCATGTCCCTGTTTAAGGTGTCTCCTGAATCACCCTTCTTTGTTCCCTCTCAACTCTTTACTTTCCTCATGGTCTCGTCTTTAAGAGTCGGATGTTATCACCAACCATGGGACTTGTGGACCCCCATGGCCATGCTCCTACAACTCCCCCTTCTTTATTAACATAAAAGAGCTCGATTAACACAAATTAAGAAAGCAGGTTTAACACAAATTAAGAAGGCGCGATTAACAGAAATTAAGAAAGCAAGAGTAACACAAATTAAGAAAGCACTATTAACACAAACTAAAATACAGAGAAAAACTGCCAGGCATACTAATTCCATCTTTAACAAACTTTGTAACCCCATCCCTGGGAGAGGCAGGCACTGAGTGCTGCCCAGCCGGGGAGCTCTGGCTGCCCCTCCAACTCCTGGAGTCCTTGTTTGTGGGTCCTGCCTATGCCAGCGAGACCCTCCCATACGCTTTTTTTTGTTTGTCCCTGTTCTGATAGCCTGTCCCTATTCATTCCTTTTTTGTTTTTGTCCCTGTTCTGTTAGACTATCCCTGTTCCTGTTCTTCATGTCCCTGTTTATGGTGTCTCCTGAATCACCCTTCTTTGTTCCCTCTCAACTCTTTACTTTCCTGATGGTCTCTACTTTAATAGTCGGATGTTATCACCAACCATGGGGCTTGTCGACCCCCATGGCCACACTCCCACATCTTCCCCTTCTTTATTAACATAAGAAAGCGCGATTAACACAAATTAAGAAGGCAGGATCAACACAAACTAAAACACAGAGAAAAACTGCCAGGCATACTAAGTCTATCTTTAACAATCTTTGTAAAACCATCCCTGGGAGAGGCAGGCACTGAGTGCTGCCCAGCGGGGGGCTCTGGCTGCCCCTCCAACTCCTGGAGTCCTTGTTTGTGGGTCCTGCGTATGCCAGCGAGACCCTCCCATACGCTGTTTTTTGTTTGTCCCTGTTCTGATAGCCTGTCCCTATTCATTCCTTTTTTGTTTTTGTCCCTGTTCTGTTAGACTATCCCTGTTCCTGTTCTTCATGTCCCTGTTTAAGGTGTCTCCTGAATTACCCTTCTTTGTTCCCTCTCAATTCTTTACTTTCCTGATGGCCTCATCTTTAAGAGTCCGATGTTATCACCAACCATGGGACTTGTCGACCCCCATGGCCAGGCTCCCACATCTCCTCCTTCTTTATTAACATAAGAAAGCGCAATTAACACAAATTAAGAAGGCAGGATCAACACAAACAAAAAAACACAGAGAAAAGCTGCCAGGCATACTAAGACTATCTTTAACAAACTTTGCAACCCCATCCCTGGGAGAGGCAGGCACTGAGTGCTGCCCAGCCGGGGGGCTCTGGCTGCCCCTCCGACTCCTGGAGACCTTGTTTGTGTGTCCTGCGTAAGCCAGCGTGACCCTCCCATAAGCTCTTTTTGTTCTTCCCTGTTCTGTTAGCCTGTACCTATACATTCCTTTTCTGTTTTTGTCCCTGTTCCGTTTGCCTGTCCCTATTCATTCCTTTTTTGTTTTTGTCCCTGTGCTGTTAGCCTGTCCCTGTTCCTGTTCTTCATGTCCCTGTTTGTTTTCTTCTTGTCCCTGTTCGTTTTCATGTCCCTGTTGGGGGGCGATTTGTGGAGTAAAGACCGCACGGACAACGGGGTTCTTTCAGGATCTGTAACTGCTACCTCTTTATTGACGACATAACTTGAACTCTCTCTTACTGAGGGCATAACTTCATCTCTCAGAGTGAGGGCACAACTTCATTCTATCCCTTATTCAGGAAAGGCTCCCGTCCTATAATTCCGCCTCACAGCAGTACCCTTCCACTAACTAGTCATTGGTCAACAACTTTGCCCGGCAACAGCAAACACCCAGCAACTTCCATGCTTTAATGGCTGGAGAACTAGCCACCCCAGACAACAAGGTGTCACCTGAATCACCCTTCTTTGTTCCCTCTCAACTCTTTAAATTCCTGATGGTCTCATCCTTAAGAGTCCGATGTTATCACCAACCATGGGGCCTGTCGACCCCCATGGCCACACTCCCACATCTTCCCCTTCTTTATTAACTTAAGAAAGCGCGATTAACACAAATTAAGAAGGCAGGATCAACACAAACTAAAACACAGAGAAAAACTGCCAGGCATACTAAGTCTATCTTTAACAACCTTTGTAAAACCATCCCTGGGAGAGGCAGGCACTGAGTACTGCCCAGCCAGGGGGCTCTGGCTGCCCCTCCAACTCCTGGAGTCCTTGTTTGTGGGTCCAGCATATGCCAGTGGGACCCTCCCATATGCTGTTTTTTGTTTCTCCCTGTTCTGTTAGACTATCCCTGTTCCTGTTCTTCATGTCCCTGTTTAAGGTGTCTCCTGAATCACCCTTCTTTGTTCCCTCTCAACTCGTTACTTTCCTGATGGCCTCATCTTTAAGAGTCGGATGTTATCACCAACCATGGGACTTGTCGACCCCCATGGCCAGGCTCCCACATCTCCCCCTTCTTTATTAACATAAAAGAGCTCGATTAACACAAATTAAGAAAGCAGGTTTAACACAAATTAAGAAGGCGCGATTAACAGAAATTAAGAAAGCAAGAGTAACACAAATTAAGAAGGCAGGATCAACACAAACTAAAACACAGAGAAAAACTGCCAGGCATACTAAGTCTATCTTTAACAACCTTTGTAAAACCATCCCTGGGAGAGGCAGGCACGGAGTGCTGCCCAGCTGGGGTGCTCTGGCTGCCCCTCCATCTCCTGGAGTCCTTGTTTGTGGGTCCTGCCTATGCCAGCGAGACCCTCCCATACGCTGCTTTTTGTTTGTCGCTGTTCCGATAGCCTGTCCCTATTCATTCGTTTTTTGTTTTTGTCCCTGTTCTGTTAGACTATCCCTGTTCCTGTTCTTCATGTCCCTGGTTAAGGTGTCTCCTGAATCACCCTTCTTTGTTCCCTCTCAAGGCTTTCCTTTCCTGATGGTCTCATCCTTAAGAGTCGGATGTTATCACCAACCATGGGGCTTGTCGACCCCCATGGCCACACTCCCACATCTTCCCCTTCATTATTAACATAAGAAAGCACAATTAACACAAATTAAGAAGGCAGGATCAACACAAACTAAAACACAGAGAAAAACTGCCAGGCATACTAAGTCTATCTTTAACAACCTTTGTAAAACCATCCCTGGGAGAGGCAGGCACTGAGTACTGCCCAGCTGGGGGGCTCTGGCTGCCCCTCCGACTACTGGAGTCCTTGTTTGTGGGTCCAGCATATGCCAGTGGGACCCTCCCATATGCTGTTTTTTGTTTCTCCCTGCTCTGTTAGCCTGTCCCTGTTCCTGTTCTTCATGTCCCTGGTTAAGGTGTCTCCTGAATCACCCTTCTTTGTTCCCTCTCAACTCTTTCCTTTCCTGATGGCCTCATCTTTAAGAGTTGGATGTTATCACCAACCATGGGACTTGTCGACCCCCATGGCCATGCTCCCACAACTCCCCCTTCTTTATTAACATAAAAGAGCTCAATTAACACAAATTAAGAAAGCAGGTTTAACACAAATTATGAAGGCGTGATTAACAGAAATTAAGAAAGCAAGAGTAACACAAATTAAGAAAGCACTATTAACACAAACTAAAATACAGAGAAAAACTGCCAGGCATACTAAGACTATCTTTAAAAAACTTTGCAACCCCATCCCTGGGAGTGGCAGGCACTGAGTGCTGCCCAGCCGGGGGGCTCTAGCTGCCTCTCCAACTCCTGGAGTCCTTGTTTGTGGGTCCTGCCTATGCCAGCGAGACCCTCCCATACGCTGTTTTTTGTTTGTCCCTGTTCTGATAGCCTGTCCCTATTCATTCCTTTTTTGTTTTTGTCCCTGTTCTGTTAGACTATCCCTGTTCCTGTTCTTCATGTCCCTGTTTAAGGTGTCTCCTGAATCACCCTTCTTTGTTCCCTCGCAAGGCTTTACTTTCCTCATGGTCTCATCTTTAAGAGTCGGATGTGATCACCAACCATGGGGCTTGTCGACCCCCATGGCCACACTCCCACATCTCCTCCTTCTTTATTAACATAAGAAAGCGCAATTAACACAAATTAAGAAGGCAGGATCAACACAAACTAAAACACAGAGAAAAGCTGCCAGGCATACTAAGACTATCTTTAACAAACTTTGCAACCCCATCCCTGGGAGAGGCAGGCACTGAGTGCTGCCCAGCCGGGGGGCTCTGGCTGCCCCTCCAACTCCTGGAGTCCTTGTTTGTGGGTCCTGCGTAAGCCAGCGTGACCCTCCCATAAGCTCTTTTTGATCGTCCCTGTTCTGTTAGCCTGTACCTATTCATTCCTTTTTTTTTTTTTTCCCTGTTCCCTTTGCCTGTCCCTATTCATTCCTTTTTTGTTTTTGTCCCTGTGCTGTTAGCCTGTCCCTGTTCCTGTTCTTCATGTCCCTGTTTGTTTTCTTCTTGTCCCTGTTCATTTTCATGTCCCTGTTGGGGGGCGATTTGTGGAGTAAAGACCGCACGGACAACGGGGTTCTTTCAGGATCGGTAACTGCTACCTCTTTATTGGTGACATAACTTGAACTCTCTCTTACTGAGGGCATAACTTCATCTCTCAGAGTGAGCGCACAACTTCATTCTATTCCTTATTCAGGAAAGGCTCCCTTCCTATAACTTCCGCCTCACAGCAGTACCTTTCCACTAACTAGTCACTGGTCAACAACTTTGCCCGGCAACAGCAAACACCCAGCCACTTCCATGCATTAATGGCTGGAGAACTAGCCACCCCAGACAACAAGGTGTCACCTGAATCACCCTTCTTTGTTCCCTCTCAACTCTTTAAATTCCTGATGGTCTCATCCTTAAGAGTCGGATGTTATCACCAACCATGGGGCCTGTCGACCCCCATGGCCACACTCCCACATCTTCCCCTTCTTTATTAACATAAGAAAGCGCGATTATCACAAATTAAGAAGGCAGGATCAACACAAACTAAAACACAGAGAAAAACAGCCAGGCATACTAAGTCTATCTTTAACAATCTTTGTAAAACCATCCCTGGGAGAGGCAGGCACTGAGTGCTGCCCAGCCGGGGGGCTCTGGCTGCCCCTCCAACTCCTGGAGTCCTTGTTTGTGGGTCCAGCATATGCCAGTGGGACCCTCCCCTGTGCTTTTTTTGTTTCTCCCTGCTCTGTTAGCCTGTCCCTGTTCCTGTTCTTCATGTCCCTGGTTAAGGTGTCTCCTGAATCACCCTTCTTTGTTCCCTCTCAACTCTTTACTTTCCTGATGGCCTCATCTTTAAGAGTCGGATGTTATCACCAACCATGGGACTTGTCGACCCCCATGGCCAGGCTCCCACATCTCCCCCTTCTTTATTAACATAAAAGAGCTTGATTAACACAAATTAAGAAAGCAGGTTTAACACAAATTAAGAAGGCGCGATTAACAGAAATTAAGAAAGGAAGAGTAACACAAATTAAGAAAGAACTATTAACACAAACTAAAATACAGAGAAAAACTGCCAGGCATACTAATTCCATCTTTAACAAACTTTGTAACCCCATCCCTGGGAGAGGCAGGCACTGAGTGCTGCCCAGCCGGGGGGCTCTGGCTGCCCCTCCAACTCCTGGAGTCCTTGTTTGTGGGTCCTGCGTATGCCAACGAGACCCTCCCATACGCTGTTTTTTGTTTGTCCCTGTTCTGATAGCCTGTCCCTATTCATTCCTTTTTTGTTTTCGTCCCTGTTCTGTTAGACTATCCCTGTTCCTGTTCTTCATGTCCCTGTTTAAGGTGTCTCCTGAATCACCCTTCTTTGTTCCCTTTCAACTCTTTACTTTCCTGATGGTCTCTACTTTAATAGTCGGATGTTATCACCAACCATGGGACTTGTCCACCCCCATGGTCATGCTCCCACATCTCCCCCTTCTTTATTAACATAAAAGAGCTTGATTAACACAAATTAAGAAAGCAGGTTTAACACAAATTAAGAAGGCGCGATTAACAGAAATTAAGAAAGGAAGAGTAACACAAATTAAGAAAGAACTATTAACACAAACTAAAATACAGAGAAAAACTGCCAGGCATACTAATTCCATCTTTAACAAACTTTGTAACCCCATCCCTGGGAGAGGCAGGCACTGAGTGCTGCCCAGCCGGGGGGCTCTGGCTGCCCCTCCAACTCCTGGAGTCCTTGTTTTTGGGTCCAGCATATGCCAGTGGGACCCTCCCATATGCTGTTTTGTGTTTCTCCCTGCTCTGTTAGCCTGTCCCTGTTCCTGTTCTTCATGTCCCTTTTTAAGGTGTCTCCTGAATCGCCCTTCTTTGTTCTCTCTCAACTCTTTACTTTCCTGATGGCCTCATCATTAAGAGTCTGATGTTACCACCAACCATGGGGCTTGTCGACCCCTATGGCCACACTCCCACATCTTCCCCTTCTTTATTAACATAAGAAAGCGCGATTAACACAAATTAAGAAGGCAGGATCAACACAAACTAAAACACAGAGAAAAACTGCCAGGCATACTAATTCCATCTTTAACAAACTTTGTAACCCCATCCCTGGGAGAGGCAGGCACTGAGTGCTTCCCAGCCAGGGGGCTCTGGCTGCCCCTCCAACTCCTGGAGTCCTTGTTTGTGGGTCCAGCATATGCCAGTGGGACTCTCCCATATGCTGTTTTTTGTTTCTCCCTGCTCTGTTAGCCTGTCCCTGTTCCTGTTCTTCATGTCCCTGTTTAAGGTGTCTCCTGAATCACCCTTCTTTGTTCTCTCTCAACACTTTACTTTCCTGATGGCCTCATCTTTAAGAGTTGGATGTTATCACCAACCATGGGACTTGTGGACCCCCATGGCCATGCTCCCACATCTCCCCCTGCTTTATTAACATAAAAGAGCTCGATTAACACAAATTAAGAAAGCAGGTTTAACACAAATTAAGAAGGCGCAATTAACAGAAATTATGAAAGCAAGAGTAACACAAATTAAGAAAGCACTATTAACACAAACTAAAACACAGAGAAAAACTGCCAGGCATACTAATTCCATCTTTTACAAACTTTGTAACCCCATCCCTGGGAGAGGCAGGCACTGAGTGCTGCCCAGCCGGGGGGCTCTGGCTGCCCCTCCAACTCCTGCAGTCCTTGTTTGGGGGTCCTGCGTAAGCAAGCGTGACCCTCCCATACCCTCTTTTTGTTCGTCCCTGTTCTGTTAGCCTGTACCTATTCATTCCTTTTCTGTTTTTGTCCCTGTTCCGTTTGCCTGTCCCTATTCATTCCTTTTTTGTTTTTGTCCTTGTTCTGTTTGCCTGTCTCTGTTCCTGTTCTTCATTCCCCTGTTTGTTTTCTTCTCGTCCCTGTTCGTTTTCATGTCCCTGTTGGGGGGCGATTTGTGGCGTAAAGACCGCACGGACAACGGGGTTCTTTCAGGATCTGTAACTGCTACCTCTTTATTGATGACATATCTTGAACTCTCTCTTACTGAAGGCATAACTTCATCTCTCAGAGTGAGGGCACAACTTCATTCTATCCCTTATTCAGGAAAGGCTCCCTTCCTATAATTTCCGCCTCACAGCAGTACCTTTCCACTAACTAGTCATTGGTCAACAACTTTGCCCGGCAACACCAAACACCCAGCAACTTCCATGCTTTAATGGCTGGAGAACAAGCCACCCCAGACAACAAGGTGTCACCTGAATCACCCTTCTTTGTTCCCTCTCAACTCTTTAAATTCCTGATGGTCTCATCCTTAAGAGTCGGATGTTATTACCAACCATGGGGCCTGTCGACCCCCATGGCCACACTCCCACATCTCCCCCTTCTTCATTAACTTAAGAAAGCGCGATTATCACAAATTAAGAATGCAGGATCAACACAAACTAAAACACAGAGAAAAACTGCTAGGCATACTAAGTCTATCTTTAACAATCTTTGTAAAACCGTCCCTGGGAGAGGCAGGCACTGAGTGCTGCCCAGCCGGGGGGCTCTGGCTGCCCCTCCAACTCCTGGAGTCCTTGTTTGTGGGTCCAGCATATGCCAGTGGGACCCTCCCATATGCTGTTTTTTGTTTCTCCCTGCTCTGTTTGCCTGCCCCTGTTCCTGTTCTTCATGTCCCTGTTTAAGGTGTCTCCTGAATCACCCTTCTTTGTTCCCTCTCAAGGCTTTACTTTCCTGATGGACTCATCTTTAAGAGTCCGATGTTATCACCAACCATGGGGCTTGTCGACCCCCATGGCCACACTCCCACATCTTCCCCTTCTTTATTAACATAAGAAAGCGCAATTAACACAAATTAAGAAGGCAGGATCAACACAAACTAAAACACAGAGAAAAGCTGCCAGGCATACTAAGACTATCTTTAACAAACTTTGCAATCCCATCCCTGGGAGTGGCAGGCACTGAGTGCTGCCCAGCCGGGGGGCTCTGGCTGCCCCTCCAACTCCTGGAGTCCTTGTTTGTGGGTCCTGCGTAAGCCAGCGTGACCCTCCCATACCCTCTTTTTGTTCGTCCCTGTTCTGTTAGCCTGTCCCTATTCATTCCTTTTCTGTTTTTGTCCCTGTTCCGTTTGCCTGTCCCTATTCATTCCTTTTTTGTTTTTGTCCCTGTGCTGTTAGCCTGTCCCTGTTCCTGTTCTTCATGTCCCTGTTTGTTTTCTTCTCGTCCCTGTTCGTTTTCATGTCCCTGTTGGGGGGCGATTTGTGGCGTAAAGACCGCACGGACAACGGGGTTCTTTCAGGATCTGTAACTGCTACCTCTTTATTGACGACATAACTTGAACTCTCTCTTACTGAGGGCATAACTTCATCTCTCAGAGTGAGGGCACAACTTCATTCTATCCCTTATTAAGGAAAGGCTCCCTTCCTATAATTTCCGCCTCACAGCAGTACCTTTCCACTAACTAGTCATTGGTCAACAACTTTGCCCGGCAACAGCAAACACCCAGCAACTTCCATGCTTTAATGGCTGGAGAACAAGCCACCCCAGACAACAAGGTGTCACCTGAATCACCCTTCTTTATTCCCTCTCAACTCTTTAAATTCCTGATGGTCTCATCCTTAAGAGTCGGATGTTATTACCAACCATGGGGCCTGTCGACCCCCATGGCCACACTCCCACATCTTCCCCTTCTTTATTAACTTAAGAAAGCGCGATTAACACAAATTAAGAAGGCAGGATCAACACAAACTAAAACACAGAGAAAAACTGCCAGGCATACTAAGTCTATCTTTAACAACCTTTGTAAAACCATCCCTGGGAGAGGCAGGCACTGAGTACTGCCCAGCCAGGGGGCTCTGGCTGCCCCTCCAACTCCTGGAGTCCTTGTTTGTGGGTCCAGCATATGCCAGTGGGACCCTCCCATATGCTGTTTTTTGTTTCTCCCTGTTCTGTTAGACTATCCCTGTTCCTGTTCTTCATGTCCCTGTTTAAGGTGTCTCCTGAATCACCCTTCTTTGTTCCCTCTCAAGGCTTTACTTTCCTGATGGACTCATCTTTAAGAGTCGGATGTTATCACCAACCATGGGGCTTGTCGACCCCCATGGCCACACTCTTACAACTCCCCCTTCTTTATTAACATAAAAGAGCTCGATTAACACAAATTAAGAAAGCAGGTTTAACACAAATTATGAAGGCGCGATTAACAGAAATTAAGAAAGCAAGAGTAACACAAATTAAGAAAGCACTATTAACACAAACTAAAATACAGAGAAAAACTGCCAGGCATACTAATTCCATCTTTAACAAACTTTGTAACCCCATCCCTGGGAGAGGCAGGCACTGAGTGCTGCCCAGCCGGGGGGCTCTGGCTGCCCCTCCAACTCCTGGAGTCCTTGTTTGTGGGTCCTGCCTATGCCAGCGAGACCCTCCCATACGCTGTTTTTTGTTTGTCCCTGTTCTGATAGCCTGTCCCTATTCATTCCTTTTTTGTTTTTGTCCCTGTTCTGTTAGACTATCCCTGTTCCTGTTCTTCATGTCCCTGTTTAAGGTGTCTCCTGAATCACCCTTCTTTGTTCCCTCGCAAGGCTTTACTTTCCTCGTGGCCTCATCTTTAAGAGTCGGATGTGAACACCAACCATGGGGCTTGTCGACCCCCATGGCCACACTCCCACATCTCCTCCTTCTTTATTAACATAAGAAAGCGCAATTAACACAAATTAAGAAGGCAGGATCAACACAAACTAAAACACAGAGAAAAGCTGCCAGGCATACTAAGACTATCTTTAACAAACTTTGCAACCCCATCCCTGGGAGAGGCAGGCACTGAGTGCTGCCAGCCGGGGGGCTCTGGCTGCCCCTCCAACTCCTGGAGTCCTTGTTTGTGGGTCCTGCGTAAGCCAGCGTGACCCTCCCATAAGCTCTTTTTGTTCGTCCCTGTTCTGTTAGCCTGTACCTATTCATTCCTTTTTTTTTTTTTCCCTGTTCCCTTTGCCTGTCCCTATTCATTCCTTTTTTGTTTTTGTCCCTGTGCTGTTAGCCTGTCCCTGTTCCTGTTCTTCATGTCCCTGTTTGTTTTCTTCTTGTCCCTGTTCATTTTCATGTCCCTGTTGCGGGGCGATTTGTGGAGTAAAGACCACACGGACAACGGGGTTCTTTCAGGATCTGTAACTGCTACCTCTTTATTGGTGACATAACTTGAACTCTCTCTTACTGAGGGCATAACTTCATCTCTCAGAGTGAGGGCACAACTTCATTCTATTCCTTCTTCAGGAAAGGCTCCCTTCCTATAACTTCCGCCTCACAGCAGTACCTTTCCACTAACTAGTCACTGGTCAACAACTTTGCCCGGCAACAGCAAACACCCAGCCACTTCCATGCATTAATGGCTGGAGAACTAGCCACCCCAGACAAGAAGGTGTCACCTGAATCACCCTTCTTTGTTCCCTCTCAACTCTTTAAATTCCTGATGGTCTCATCCTTAAGAGTCGGATGTTATCACCAACCATGGGGCCTGTCGACCCCCATTGCCACACTCCCACATCTTCCCCTTCTTTATTAACATAAGAAAGCGCGATTATCACAAATTAAGAAGGCAGGATCAACACAAACTAAAACACAGAGAAAAACTGCCAGGCATACTAAGTCTATCTTTAACAATCTTTGTAAAACCATCCCTGGGAGAGGCAGGCACTGAGTGCTGCCCAGCCGGGGGGCTCTGGCTGCCCCTCCAACTCCTGGAGTCCTTGTTTGTGGGTCCAGCATATGCCAGTGGGACCCTCCCCTATGCTTTTTTTGTTTCTCCCTGCTCTGTTAGCCTGTCCCTGTTCCTGTTCTTCATGTCCCTGTTTAAGGTGTCTCCTGAATCACCCTTCTTTGTTCCCTCTCAAGGCTTTACTTTCCTGATGGTCTCATCTTTAAGAGTCGGATGTGATCACCAACCATGGGACTTGTCGACCCCCATGGCCAGGCTCCCACATCTCCCCCTTCTTTATTAACCTAAAAGAGCTCGATTAACACAAATTAAGAAAGCAGGTTTAACACAAATTAAGAAGGCGCGATTAACAGAAATTAAGAAAGCAAGAGTAACACAAATTAAGAAAGCACTATTAACACAAACTAAAACACAGAGAAAAACTGCCAGGCATACTAATTCCATCTTTAACAAACTTTGTAACCCCATCCCTGGGAGAGGCAGGCACTGAGTGCTGCCCAGCTTTAGGGCTCTGGCTGCCCCTCCAACTCCTGGAGTCCTTGTTTGTGGGTCCTGCGTATGCCAACGAGACCCTCCCATACGCTGTTTTTTGTTTGTCCCTGTTCTGATAGCCTGTCCCTATTCATTCCTTTTTTGTTTTCGTCCCTGTTCTGTTAGACTATCCCTGTTCCTGTTCTTCATGTCCCTGTTTAAGGTGTCTCCTGAATCACCCTTCTTTGTTCCCTTTCAACTCTTTACTTTCCTGATGGTCTCTACTTTAATAGTCGGATGTTATCACCAACCATGGGACTTGTCCACCCCCATGGTCATGCTCCCACATTTCCCCCTTCTTTATTAACATAAAAGAGCTTGATTAACACAAATTAAGAAAGCAGGTTTAACACAAATTAAGAAGGCGCGATTAACAGAAATTAAGAAAGGAAGAGTAACACAAATTAAGAAAGAACTATTAACACAAACTAAAATACAGAGAAAAACTGCCAGGCATACTAATTCCATCTTTAACAAACTTTGTAACCCCATCCCTGGGAGAGGCAGGCACTGAGTGCTGCCCAGCCGGGGGGCTCTGGCTGCCCCTCCAACTCCTGGAGTCCTTGTTTTTGGGTCCAGCATATGCCAGTGGGACCCTCCCATATGCTGTTTTGTGTTTCTCCCTGCTCTGTTAGCCTGTCCCTGTTCCTGTTCTTCATGTCCCTTTTTAAGGTGTCTCCTGAATCGCCCTTCTTTGTTCTCTCTCAACTCTTTACTTTCCTGATGGCCTCATCATTAAGAGTCTGATGTTACCACCAACCATGGGGCTTGTCGACCCCTATGGCCACACTCCCACATCTTCCCCTTCTTTATTAACATAAGAAAGCGCGATTAACACAAATTAAGAAGGCAGGATCAACACAAACTAAAACACAGAGAAAAACTGCCAGGCATACTAATTCCATCTTTAACAAACTTTGTAACCCCATCCCTGGGAGAGGCAGGCACTGAGTGCTTCCCAGCCAGGGGGCTCTGGCTGCCCCTCCAACTCCTGGAGTCCTTGTTTGTGGGTCCAGCATATGCCAGTGGGACTCTCCCATATGCTGTTTTTTGTTTCTCCCTGCTCTGTTAGCCTGTCCCTGTTCCTGTTCTTCATGTCCCTGTTTAAGGTGTCTCCTGAATCACCCTTCTTTGTTCTCTCTCAACTCTTTACTTTCCTGATGGCCTCATCTTTAAGAGTTGGATGTTATCACCAACCATGGGACTTGTGGACCCCCATGGCCATGCTCCCACATCTCCCCCTGCTTTATTAACATAAAAGAGCTCGATTAACACAAATTAAGAAAGCAGGTTTAACACAAATTAAGAAGGCGCAATTAACAGAAATTATGAAAGCAAGAGTAACACAAATTAAGAAAGCACTATTAACACAAACTAAAACACAGAGAAAAACTGCCAGGCATACTAATTCCATCTTTTACAAACTTTGTAACCCATCCCTGGGAGAGGCAGGCACTGAGTGCTGCCCAGCCGGGGGGCTCTGGCTGCCCCTCCAACTCCTGCAGTCCTTGTTTGGGGGTCCTGCGTAAGCCAGCGTGACCCTCCCATACCCTCTTTTTGTTCGTCCCTGTTCTGTTAGCCTGTACCTATTCATTCCTTTTCTGTTTTTGTCCCTGTTCCGTTTGCCTGTCCCTATTCATTCCTTTTTTGTTTTTGTCCTTGTTCTGTTTGCCTGTCTCTGTTCCTGTTCTTCATTCCCCTGTTTGTTTTCTTCTCGTCCCTGTTCGTTTTCATGTCCCTGTTGGGGGGCGATTTGTGGCGTAAAGACCGCACGGACAACGGGGTTCTTTCAGGATCTGTAACTGCTACCTCTTTATTGATGACATATCTTGAACTCTCTCTTACTGAAGGCATAACTTCATCTCTCAGAGTGAGGGCACAACTTCATTCTATCCCTTATTCAGGAAAGGCTTCCTTCCTATAATTTCCGCCTCACAGCAGTACCTTTCCATTAACTAGTCATTGGTCAACAACTTTGCCCGGCAACACCAAACACCCAGCAACTTCCATGCTTTAATGGCTGGAGAACAAGCCACCCCAGACAACAAGGTGTCACCTGAATCACCCTTCTTTGTTCCCTCTCAACTCTTTAAATTCCTGATGGTCTCATCCTTAAGAGTCGGATGTTATTACCAACCATGGGGCCTGTCGACCCCCATGGCCACACTCCCACATCTTCCCCTTCTTTATTAACTTAAGAAAGCGCGATTATCACAAATTAAGAAGGCAGGATCAACACAAACTAAAACACAGAGAAAAACTGCCAGGCATACTAAGTCTATCTTTAACAATCTTTGTAAAACCGTCCCTGGGAGAGGCAGGCACTGAGTGCTGCCCAGCGGGGGGCTCTGGCTGCCCCTCCAACTCCTGGAGTCCTTGTTTGTGGGTCCAGCATATGCCAGTGGGACCCTCCCATATGCTGTTTTTTGTTTCTCCCTGCTCTGTTAGCCTGTCCCTGTTCCTGTTCTTCATGTCCCTGTTTAAGGTCTCTCCTGAATCACCCTTCTTTGTTCCCTCTCAAGGCTTTACTTTCCTGATGGCCTCATCTTATAGAGTCGGATGTTATCACCAACCATGGGACTTGTGGACCCCCATGGCCATGCTCCTACAACTCCCCCTTCTTTATTAACATAAAAGAGCTCGATTAACACAAATTAAGAAAGCAGGTTTAACACAAATTATGAAGGCGCGATTAACAGAAATTAAGAAAGCAAGAGGAACACAAATTAAGAAAGCACTATTAACACAAACTAAAATACAGAGAAAAACTGCCAGGCATACTAATTCCATCTTTAACAAACTTTGTAAACCCATCCCTGGGAGAGGCAGGCACTGAGTGCTTCCCAGCTGGGGGGCTCTGGCTGCCCCTCCAACTCCTGGAGTCCTTGTTCGTGGGTCCTGCCTATGCCAGCGAGACCCTCCCATACGCTGTTTTTTGTTTGTCCCTGTACTGATAGCATGTCCCTATTCATTCCTTTTTTGTTTTGTCCCTGTTCTGTTAGCCTGTCCCTGTTCCTGTTCTTCATGTCCCTGCTTAAGGTGTCTCCTGAATCACCCTTCTTTGTTCCCTCTCAAGGCTTTACTTTCCTGATGGTCTCTACTTTAAGAGTCGGATGTTATCACCAACCATGGGGCTTGTCGACCCCCATGGCCACACTCCCTCATCTTCCCCTTCTTTATTAACTTAAGAAAGCGCAATTAACACAAATTAAGAAGGCAGGATCAACACAAACTAAAACACAGAGAAAAGCTGCCAGGCATACTAAGACTATCTTTAACAAACTTTGCAACCCCATCCCTGGGAGTGGCAGGCACTGAGTGCTGCCCAGCCGGGGGGCTCTGGCTGCCCCTCCAACTCCTGGTGTCCTTGTTTGTGGGTCCTGCGTAAGCCAGCGTGACCCTCCCATAAGCTCTTTTTGTTCGTCCCTGTTCTGTTAGCCTGTACCTATTCATTCCTTTTCTGTTTTTGTCCCTGTTCCGTTTGCCTGTCCCTATTCATTCCTTTTTTGTTTTTGTCCCTGTTCTGTTAGCCTGTCCCTGTTCCTGTTCTTCATTCCCCTGTTTGTTTTCTTCTCGTCCCTGTTCGTTTTCATGTCCCTGTTGGGGGGCGATTTGTGGCGTAAAGACCGCACGGACAACGGGGTTCTTTCAGGATCTGTAACTGCTACCTCTTTATTGACGACATAACTTGAACTCTCTCTTACTGAGGGCATAACTTCATCTCTCAGAGTGAGGGCACAACTTCATTCTATCCCTTATTCTGGAAAGGCTCCCTTCCTATAATTTCCGCCTCACAGCAGTACCTTTCCACTAACTAGTCATTGGTCAACAACTTTGCCCGGCAACAGCAAACACCCAGCAACTTCCATGCTTTAATGGCTGGAGAACAAGCCACCCCAGACAACAAGGTGTCACCTGAATCACCCTTCTTTGTTCCCTCTCAAATCTTTAAATTCCTGATGGTCTCATCCTTAAGAGTCGGATGTTATTACCAACCATGGGGCCTGTCGACCCCCATGGCCACACTCCCACATCTTCCCCTTCTTTATTAACTTAAGAAAGCGCGATTAACACAAATTAAGAAGGCAGGATCAACACAAACTAAAACACAGAGAAAAACTGCCAGGCATACTAAGTCTATCTTTAACAACCTTTGTAAAACCATCCCTGGGAGAGGCAGGCACTGAGTACTGCCCAGCCAGGGGGCTCTGGCTGCCCCTCCAACTCCTGGAGTCCTTGTTTGTGGGTCCAGCATATGCCAGTGGGACCCTCCCATATGCTGTTTTTTGTTTCTCCCTGTTCTGTTAGACTATCCCTGTTCCTGTTCTTCATGTCCCTGTTTAAGGTGTCTCCTGAATCACCCTTCTTTGTTCCCTCTCAACTCTTTACTTTCCTCATGGTCTCGTCTTTAAGAGTCGGATGTTATCACCAACCATGGGACTTGTGGACCCCCATGGCCATGCTCCTACAACTCCCCCTTCTTTATTAACATAAAAGAGCTCGATTAACACAAATTAAGAAAGCAGGTTTAACACAAATTAAGAAGGCGCGATTAACAGAAATTAAGAAAGCAAGAGTAACACAAATTAAGAAAGCACTATTAACACAAACTAAAATACAGAGAAAAACTGCCAGGCATACTAATTCCATCTTTAACAAACTTTGTAACCCCATCCCTGGGAGAGGCAGGCACTGAGTGCTGCCCAGCCGGGGAGCTCTGGCTGCCCCTCCAACTCCTGGAGTCCTTGTTTGTGGGTCCTGCCTATGCCAGCGAGACCCTCCCATACGCTTTTTTTTGTTTGTCCCTGTTCTGATAGCCTGTCCCTATTCATTCCTTTTTTGTTTTTGTCCCTGTTCTGTTAGACTATCCCTGTTCCTGTTCTTCATGTCCCTGTTTATGGTGTCTCCTGAATCACCCTTCTTTGTTCCCTCTCAACTCTTTACTTTCCTGATGGTCTCTACTTTAATAGTCGGATGTTATCACCAACCATGGGGCTTGTCGACCCCCATGGCCACACTCCCACATCTTCCCCTTCTTTATTAACATAAGAAAGCGCGATTAACACAAATTAAGAAGGCAGGATCAACACAAACTAAAACACAGAGAAAAACTGCCAGGCATACTAAGTCTATCTTTAACAATCTTTGTAAAACCATCCCTGGGAGAGGCAGGCACTGAGTGCTGCCCAGCGGGGGGCTCTGGCTGCCCCTCCAACTCCTGGAGTCCTTGTTTGTGGGTCCTGCCTATGCCAGCGAGACCCTCCCATACGCTGTTTTTTGTTTGTCCCTGTTCTGATAGCCTGTCCCTATTCATTCCTTTTTTGTTTTGTCCCTGTTCTGTTAGCCTGTCCCTGTTCCTGTTCTTCATGTCCCTGCTTAAGGTGTCTCCTGAATCACCCTTCTTTGTTCCCTCTCAAGGCTTTACTTTCCTGATGGTCTCTAAGAGTCCGATGTTATCACCAACCATGGGGCTTGTCGACCCCCATGGCCACACTCCCACATCTTCCCCTTCTTCATTAACTTAAGAAAGCGCGATTAACACAAATTAAGAAGGCAGGATCAACACAAACTAAAACACAGAGAAAAACTGCCAGGCATACTAGTTCCATCTTTAACAATCTTTGTAAAACCATCCCTGGGAGAGGCAGGCACTGAGTGCTGCCCAGCAGGGGGGCTCTGGCTGCCCCTCTAACTCCTGGAGTCCTTGTTTGTGGGTCCTGCGTAAGCCAGCGTGACCCTCCCATAAGCTCTTTTTCTTCGTCCCTGTTCTGTTAGCCTGTACCTATTCATTCCTTTTCTGTTTTTGTCCCTGTTCCGTTTGCCTGTCCCTATTCATTCCTTTTTTGTTTTTGTCCCTGTTCTGTTAGCCTGTCCCTGTTCCTGTTCTTCATTCCCCTGTTTGTTTTCTTCTCGTCCCTGTTCGTTTTCATGTCCCTGTTGGGGGGCGATTTGTGGCGTAAAGACCGCACGGACAACGGGGTTCTTTCAGGATCTGTAACTGCTACCTATTTATTGACGACATAACTTGAACTCTCTCTTACTGAAGGCATAACTTCATCTCTAAGAGTGAGGGCACAACTTCATTCTATCCCTTATTCAGGAAAGGCTCCCTTCCTATAATTTCCGCCTCACAGCAGTACCTTTCCACTAACTAGTCATTGGTCAACAACTTTGCCCGGCAACAGCAAACACCCAGCAACTTCCATGCTTTAATGGCTGGAGAACTAGCCACCCCAGACAACAAGGTGTCACCTGAATCACCCTTCTTTGTTCCCTCTCAACTCTTTAAATTCCTGATGGTCTCATCCTTAAGAGTCGGATGTTATTACCAACCATGGGGCTTGTCGACCCCCATGGCCACATTCCCACATGTCCTCCTTCTTTATTAACATAAGAAAGCGCGATTATCACAAATTAAGAAGGCAGGATCAACACAAACTAAAACACAGAGAAAAACTGCCAGGCATACTAAGTCTATCTTTAACAACCTTTGTAAAACCAACCCTGGGAGAGGCAGGCACTGAGTGCTGCCCAGCGGGGGGCTCTGGCTGCCCCTCCAACTCCTGGAGTCCTTGTTTGTGGGTCCAGCATATGCCAGTGGGACCCTCCCATACGCTGTTTTTTGTTTCTCCCTGCTCTGTTAGCCTGTCCCTGTTCCTGTTCTTCATGTCCCTGTTTAAGGTGTCTCCTGAATCACCCTTCTTTGTTCCCTCTCAACTCTTTACTTTCCTGATGGTCTCTACTTTAATAGTCAGATGTTATCACCAACCATGGGACTTGTCGACCCCCATGGCCATGCTCCCACATCTCCCCCTTCTTTATTAACATAAAAGAGCTTGATTATCACAAATTAAGAAAGCAGGTTTAACACAAATTAAGAAGGCGCGATTAACAGAAATTAAGATAGCAAGAGTAACACAAATTAAAAAAGCACTATTAACACAAACTAAAATACAGAGAAAAACTGCCAGGCATACTAATTCCATCTTTAACAAACTTTGTAACCCCATCCCTGGGAGAGGCAGGCACTGAGTGCTGCCCAGCCGGGGGGCTCTGGCTGCCCCTCCAACTCCTGGAGTCCTTTTGTGAGGGTCCTGCGTATGCCAGCGAGACCCTCCCATACGCTGTTTTTTGTTTGTCCCTGTTCTGATAGCCTGTCCCTATTCATTCCTTTTTTGTTTTTGTCCCTGTTCTGTTAGACTATCCCTGTTCCTGTTCTTCATGTCCCTGTTTAAGGTGTCTCCTGAATTACCCTTCTTTGTTCCCTCTCAATTCTTTACTTTCCTGATGGCCTCATCTTTAAGAGTCCGATGTTATCACCAACCATGGGACTTGTCGACCCCCATGGCCAGGCTCCCACATCTCCTCCTTCTTTATTAACATAAGAAAGCGCAATTAACACAAATTAAGAAGGCAGGATCAACACAAACAAAAAAACACAGAGAAAAGCTGCCAGGCATACTAAGACTATCTTTAACAAACTTTGCAACCCCATCCCTGGGAGAGGCAGGAACTGAGTGCTGCCCAGCCGGGGGGCTCTGGCTGCCCCTCCGACTCCTGGAGACCTTGTTTGTGTGTCCTGCGTAAGCCAGCGTGACCCTCCCATAAGCTCTTTTTGTTCTTCCCTGTTCTGTTAGCCTGTACCTATACATTCCTTTTCTGTTTTTGTCCCTGTTCCGTTTGCCTGTCCCTATTCATTCCTTTTTTGTTTTTGTCCCTGTGCTGTTAGCCTGTCCCTGTTCCTGTTCTTCATGTCCCTGTTTGTTTTCTTCTTGTCCCTGTTCGTTTTCATGTCCCTGTTGGGGGGCGATTTGTGGAGTAAAGACCGCACGGACAACGGGGTTCTTTCAGGATCTGTAACTGCTACCTCTTTATTGACGACATAACTTGAACTCTCTCTTACTGAGGGCATAACTTCATCTCTCAGAGTGAGGGCACAACTTCATTCTATCCCTTATTCAGGAAAGGCTCCCGTCCTATAATTCCGCCTCACAGCAGTACCCTTCCACTAACTAGTCATTGGTCAACAACTTTGCCCGGCAACAGCAAACACCCAGCAACTTCCATGCTTTAATGGCTGGAGAACTAGCCACCCCAGACAACAAGGTGTCACCTGAATCACCCTTCTTTGTTCCCTCTCAACTCTTTAAATTCCTGATGGTCTCATCCTTAAGAGTCCGATGTTATCACCAACCATGGGGCCTGTCGACCCCCATGGCCACACTCCCACATCTTCCCCTTCTTTATTAACTTAAGAAAGCGCGATTAACACAAATTAAGAAGGCAGGATCAACACAAACTAAAACACAGAGAAAAACTGCCAGGCATACTAAGTCTATCTTTAACAACCTTTGTAAAACCATCCCTGGGAGAGGCAGGCACTGAGTACTGCCCAGCCAGGGGGCTCTGGCTGCCCCTCCAACTCCTGGAGTCCTTGTTTGTGGGTCCAGCATATGCCAGTGGGACCCTCCCATATGCTGTTTTTTGTTTCTCCCTGTTCTGTTAGACTATCCCTGTTCCTGTTCTTCATGTCCCTGTTTAAGGTGTCTCCTGAATCACCCTTCTTTGTTCCCTCTCAACTCGTTACTTTCCTGATGGCCTCATCTTTAAGAGTCGGATGTTATCACCAACCATGGGACTTGTCGACCCCCATGGCCACACTCCTACAACTCCCCCTTCTTTATTAACATAAAAGAGCTCGATTAACACAAATTAAGAAAGCAGGTTTAACACAAATTATGAAGGCGCGATTAACAGAAATTAAGAAAGCAAGAGTAACACAAATTAAGAAAGCACTATTAACACAAACTAAAATACAGAGAAAAACTGCCAGGCATACTAATTCCATCTTTAACAAACTTTGTAACCCCATCCCTGGGAGAGGCAGGCACTGAGTGCTGCCCAGCCGGGGAGCTCTGGCTGCCCCTCCAACTCCTGGAGTCCTTGTTTGTGGGTCCTGCGTATGCCACCGAGACCCTCCCATACGCTGTTTTTTGTTTGTCCCTGTTCTGATAGCCTGTCCCTATTCATTCCATTTTTGTTTTTGTCCCTGTTCTGTTAGCCTGTCCCTGTTCCTGTTCTTCATGTCCCTGCTTAAGGTGTCTCCTGAATCACCCTTCTTTGTTCCCTCTCAAGGCTTTCCTTTCCTGATGGTCTCTACTTTAATAGTCGGATGTTATCACCAACCATGGGGCTTGTCGACCCCCATGGCCACACTCCCACATCTTCCCCTTCTTTATTAACATAAGAGCGCAATTAACACAAATTAAGAAGGCAGGATCAACACAGACTAAAACACAGAGAAAAGCTGCCAGGCATACTAAGACTATCTTTAACAAACTTTGCAACCCCATCCCTGGGAGTGGCAGGCACTGAGTGCTGCCCAGCCGGGGGGCTCTGGCTGCCCCTCCAACTCCTGGAGTCCTTGTTTGTGGGTCCTGCGTAAGCCAGCGTGACCCTCCCATAAGCTCTTTTTGTTCGTCCCTGTTCTGTTAGCCTGTACCGATTCATTCCTTTTCTGTTTTTGTCCCTGTTCCCTTTGCCTGTCCCTATTCATTCCTTTTTTGTTTTTGTCCCTGTTCTGTTAGCCTGTCCCTGTTCCTGTTCTTCATGTCCCTGTTTGTTTTCTTCTCGTCCCTGTTCGTTTTCATGTCCCTGTTGGGGGGCGATTTGTGGCGTAAAGACCGCACGGACAACGGGGTTCTTTCAGGATCTGTAACTGCTACCTATTTATTGACGACATAACTTGAACTCTCTCTTACTGAGGGCATAACTTCATCTCTCAGAGTGAGGGCACAACTTCATTCTATCCCTTATTCTGGAAAGGCTCCCTTCCTATAATTTCCGCCTCACAGCAGTACCTTTCCACTAACTAGTCATTGGTCAACAATTTGCCCGGCAACAGCAAACACCCAGCAACTTCCATGCTTTAATGGCTGGAGAACTAGCCACCCCAGACAAGAAGGTGTCACCTGAATCACCCTTCTTTGTTCCCTCTCAACTCTTTAAATTCCTGATGGTATCATCCTTAAGAGTCGAATGTTATTACCAACCATGGGGCTTGTCGACCCCCATGGCCACATTCCCACATCTCCTCCTTCTTTATTAACATAAGAAAGCGCGATTATCACAAATTAAGAAGGCAGGATCAACACAAACTAAAACACAGAGAAAAACTGCCAGGCATACTAAGACTATCTTTAACAACCTTTGTAAAACCAACCCTGGGAGAGGCAGGCACTGAGTGCTGCCCAGCCGGGGGGCTCTGGCTGCCCCTCCAACTCCTGGAGTCCTTGTTTGTGGGTCCTGCCTATGTCAGCGAGACCCTCCCATACGCTGTTTTTTGTTTGTCGCTGTTCTGATAGCATGTCCCTATTCATTCCTTTTTTGTTTTTGTCCCTGTTCTGTTAGGCTGTCCCTGTTCCTGTTCTTCATGTCCCTGCTTAAGGTGTCTCCTGAATCACCCTTCTTTGTTCCCTCTCAAGGCTTTACTTTCCTGATGGTCTCTACTTTAAGAGTCCGATGTTATCACCAACCATGGGGCTTGTCGACCCCCATGGCCACACTCCCACATCTTCCCCTTCTTTATTAACATAACAAAGCGCGATTAACACAAATTAAGAAGGCAGGATCAACACAAACTAAAACACAGAGAAAAACTGCCAGGCATACTAAGTCTATCTTTAACAATCTTTGTAAAACCATCCCTGGGAGAGGCAGGCACTGAGTGCTGCCCAGCCGGGGGGCTCTGGCTGCCCCTCCAACTCCTGGAGTCCTTGTTTGTGGGTCCTGCCTATGCCAGTGGGACTCTCCCATATGCTGTTTTTTGTTTCTCCCTGCTCTGTTAGCCTGTCCCTGTTCCTGTTCTTCATGTCCCTGTTTAAGGTGTCTCCTGAATCACCCTTCTTTGTTCCCTCTCAACTCTTTACTTTCCTGATGGTCTCATCTTTAAGAGTTGGATGTTATCACCAACCATGGGACTTGTGGACCCCCATGGCCATGCTCCCACATCTCCCCCTTCTTTATTAACATAAAAGAGCTCGATTAACACAAATTAAGAAAGCAGGTTTAACACAAATTATGAAGGCGCGATTAACAGAAATTAAGAAAGCAAGAGTAACACAAATTAAGAAAGCACTATTAACACAAACTAAAATACAGAGAAAAACTGCCAGGCATACTAATTCCATCTTTAACAAACTTTGTAACCCCATCCCTGGGAGAGGCAGGCACTGAGTGCTGCCCAGCCGGGGAGCTCTGGCTGCCCCTCCAACTCCTGGAGTCCTTGTTTGTGGGTCCTGCCTATGCCAGCGAGACCCTCCCATACGCTGTTTTTTGTTTGTCCCTGTTCTGATAGCCTGTCCCTATTCATTCCTTTTTTGTTTTTGTCCCTGTTCTGTTAGACTATCCCTGTTCCTGTTCTTCATGTCCCTGTTTATGGTGTCTCCTGAATCACCCTTCTTTGTTCCCTCTCAAGGCTTTACTTTCCTGATGGTCTCTACTTTAATAGTCGGATGTGATCACCAACCATGGGGCTTGTCGACCCCCATGGCCACACTCCCACATCTTCCCCTTCTTTATTAACATAAGAAAGTGCGATTAACACAAATTAAGAAAGCAGGATCAACACAAACTAAAACACAGAGAAAAACTGCCAGGCATACTAAGTCTATCTTTAACAATCTTTGTAACCCCATCCCTGGGAGAGGCAGGCACCGAGTGCTGCCCAGCCGGGGGGCTCTGGCTGCCCCTCCAACTCCTGGAGTCCTTGTTTGTGGGTCCAGCATATGCCAGTGGGACCCTCCCATATGCTGTTTTTTGTTTCTCCCTGCTCTGTTAGCCTGTCCCTGTTCCTGTTCTTCATGTCCCTGCTTAAGGTGTCTCCTGAATCACCCTTCTTTGTTCCCTCTCAACTCTTTACTTTCCTGATGGTCTCTACTTTAAGAGTCCGATGTTATCACCAACCATGGGGCTTGTCGACCCCCATGGCCACACTCCCACATCTTCCCCTTCTTTATTAACATAAGAAAGCGCAATTAACACAAATTAAGAAGGCAGGATCAACACAAACTAAAACACAGAGAAAAGCTGCCAGGCATACTAAGACTATCTTTAACAAACTTTGCAACCCCATCCCTGGGAGTGGCAGGCACTGAGTGCTGCCCAGCCGGGGGGCTCTGGCTGCCCCTCCAACTCCTGGAGTCCTTGTTTGTGGGTCCTGCGTAAGCCAGCGTGACCCTCCCATAAGCTCTTTTTGTTCGTCCCTGTTCTGTTAGCCTGTCCCTATTCATTCCTTTTCTGTTTTTGTCCCTGTTCCGTTTGCCTGTCCCTATTCATTCCTTTTTTGTTTTTGTCCCTGTGCTGTTAGCCTGTCCCTGTTCCTGTTCTTCATGTCCCTGTTTGTTTTCTTCTTGTCCCTGTTCGTTTTCATGTCCCTGTTGGGGGGCGATTTGTGGCGTAAAGACCGCACGGACAACGGGGTTCTTTCAGGATCTGTAACTGCTACCTCTTTATTGATGACATAACTTGAACTCTCTCTTACTGAGGGCATAACTTCATCTCTCAGAGTGAGGGCACAACTTCATTCTATCCCTTATTAAGGAAAGGCTCCCTTCCTATAATTTCCGCCTCACAGCAGTACCTTTCCACTAACTAGTCATTGGTCAACAACTTTGCCCGGCAACAGCAAACACCCAGCAACTTCCATGCTTTAATGGCTGGAGAACAAGCCACCCCAGACAACAAGGTGTCACCTGAATCACCCTTCTTTGTTCCCTCTCAACTCTTTAAATTCCTGATGGTCTCATCCTTAAGAGTCGGATGTTATTACCAACCATGGGGCCTGTCGACCCCCATGGCCACACTCCCACATCTTCCCCTTCTTTATTAACTTAAGAAAGCGCGATTAACACAAATTAAGAAGGCAGGATCAACACAAACTAAAACACAGAGAAAAACTGCCAGGCATACTAAGTCTATCTTTAACAACCTTTGTAAAACCATCCCTGGGAGAGGCAGGCACTGAGTACTGCCCAGCCAGGGGGCTCTGGCTGCCCCTCCAACTCCTGGAGTCCTTGTTTGTGGGTCCAGCATATGCCAGTGGGACCCTCCCATATGCTGTTTTTTGTTTCTCCCTGTTCTGTTAGACTATCCCTGTTCCTGTTCTTCATGTCCCTGTTTAAGGTGTCTCCTGAATCACCCTTCTTTGTTCCCTCTCAACTCGTTACTTTCCTGATGGCCTCATCTTTAAGAGTCGGATGTTATCACCAACCATGGGGCTTGTCGACCCCCATGGCCACACTCTTACAACTCCCCCTTCTTTATTAACATAAAAGAGCTCGATTAACACAAATTAAAAAGCATGTTTAACACAAATTATGAAGGCGCGATTAACAGAAATTAAGAAAGCAAGAGTAACACAAATTAAGAAAGCACTATTAACACAAACTAAAATACAGAGAAAAACTGCCAGGCATACTAATTCCATCTTTAACAAACTTTGTAACCCCATCCCTGGGAGAGGCAGGCACTGAGTGCTGCCCAGCCGGGGGGCTCTGGCTGCCCCTCCAACTCCTGGAGTCCTTGTTTGTGGGTCCAGCATATGCCAGTGGGACCCTCCCATATGCTGTTTTTTGTTTCTCCCTGTTCTGTTAGACTATCCCTGTTCCTGTTCTTCATGTCCCTGTTTATGGTGTCTCCTGAATCACCCTTCTTTGTTCCCTCTCAAGGCTTTACTTTCCTGATGGTCTCTACTTTAATAGTCGGATGTGATCACCAACCATGGGGCTTGTCGACCCCCATGGCCACACTCCCACATCTTCCCCTTCTTTATTAACATAAGAAAGTGCGATTAACACAAATTAAGAAGGCAGGATCAACACAAACTAAAACACAGAGAAAAACTGCCAGGCATACTAAGTCTATCTTTAACAATCTTTGTAAAACCGTCCCTGGGAGAGGCAGGCACCGAGTGCTGCCCAGCCGGGGGGCTCTGGCTGCCCCTCCAACTCCTGGAGTCCTTGTTTGTGGGTCCAGCATATGCCAGTGGGACCCTCCCATATGCTGTTTTTTGTTTCTCCCTGCTCTGTTAGCCTGTCCCTGTTCGTGTTCTTCATGTCCCTGCTTAAGGTGTCTCCTGAATCACCCTTCTTTGTTCCCTCTCAACTCTTTACTTTCCTGATGGTCTCTACTTTAAGAGTCCGATGTTATCACCAACCATGGGGCTTGTCGACCCCCATGGCCACACTCCCACATCTTCCCCTTCTTTATTAACATAAGAAAGCGCAATTAACACAAATTAAGAAGGCAGGATCAACACAAACTAAAACACAGAGAAAAGCTGCCAGGCATACTAAGACTATCTTTAACAAACTTTGCAACCCCATCCCTGGGAGTGGCAGGCACTGAGTGCTGCCCAGCCGGGGGGCTCTGGCTGCCCCTCCAACTCCTGGAGTCCTTGTTTGTGGGTCCTGCGTAAGCCAGCGTGACCCTCCCATAAGCTCTTTTTGTTCGTCCCTGTTCTGTTAGCCTGTCCCTATTCATTCCTTTTCTGTTTTTGTCCCTGTTCCGTTTGCCTGTCCCTATTCATTCCTTTTTTGTTTTTGTCCCTGTGCTGTTAGCCTGTCCCTGTTCCTGTTCTTCATGTCCCTGTTTGTTTTCTTCTTGTCCCTGTTCGTTTTCATGTCCCTGTTGGGGGGCGATTTGTGGCGTAAAGACCGCACGGACAACGGGGTTCTTTCAGGATCTGTAACTGCTACCTCTTTATTGACGACATAACTTGAACTCTCTCTTACTGAGGGCATAACTTCATCTCTCAGAGTGAGGGCACAACTTCATTCTATCCCTTATTAAGGAAAGGCTCCCTTCCTATAATTTCCGCCTCACAGCAGTACCTTTCCACTAACTAGTCATTGGTCAACAACTTTGCCCGGCAACAGCAAACACCCAGCAACTTCGATGCTTTAATGGCTGGAGAACAAGCCACCCCAGACAACAAGGTGTCACCTGAATCACCCTTCTTTGTTCCCTCTCAACTCTTTAAATTCCTGATGGTCTCATCCTTAAGAGTCGGATGTTATTACCAACCATGGGGCCTGTCGACCCCCATGGCCACACTCCCACATCTTCCCCTTCTTTATTAACTTAAGAAAGCGCGATTAACACAAATTAAGAAGGCAGGATCAACACAAACTAAAACACAGAGAAAAACTGCCAGGCATACTAAGTCTATCTTTAACAACCTTTGTAAAACCATCCCTGGGAGAGGCAGGCACTGAGTACTGCCCAGCCAGGGGGCTCTGGCTGCCCCTCCAACTCCTGGAGTCCTTGTTTGTGGGTCCAGCATATGCCAGTGGGACCCTCCCATATGCTGTTTTTTGTTTCTCCCTGTTCTGTTAGACTATCCCTGTTCCTGTTCTTCATGTCCCTGTTTAAGGTGTCTCCTGAATCACCCTTCTTTGTTCCCTCTCAACTCGTTACTTTCCTGATGGCCTCATCTTTAAGAGTCGGATGTTATCACCAACCATGGGGCTTGTCGACCCCCATGGCCACACTCTTACAACTCCCCCTTCTTTATTAACATAAAAGAGCTCGATTAACACAAATTAAGAAAGCATGTTTAACACAAATTAAGAAGGCGCGATTAACAGAAATTAAGAAAGCAAGAGTAACACAAATTAAGAAAGCACTATTAACACAAACTAAAATACAGAGAAAAACTGCCAGGCATACTAATTCCATCTTTAACAAACTTTGTAACCCCATCCCTGGGAGAGGCAGGCACTGAGTGCTGCCCAGCCGGATGGCTCTGGCTGCCCCTCCAACTCCTGGAGTCCTTGTTTGTGGGTCCTGCCTATGCCAGCGAGACCCTCCCATACGCTGTTTTTTGTTTGTCCCTGTTCTGATAGCCTGTCCCTATTCATTCCTTTTTTG
The DNA here is from genome assembly GCF_964034855.1 of Anser brachyrhynchus. Lineage (NCBI taxonomy): Eukaryota > Metazoa > Chordata > Aves > Anseriformes > Anatidae > Anser > Anser brachyrhynchus. The sequence goes on along the minus strand of NW_027663637.1, from coordinate 91,641 downwards.
TTTTTGTCCCTGTTCTGTTAGACTATCCCTGTTCCTGTTCTTCATGTCCCTGTTTATGGTGTCTCCTGAATCACCCTTCTTTGTTCCCTCTCAAGGCTTTACTTTCCTGATGGTCTCTACTTTAATAGTCGGATGTGATCACCAACCATGGGGCTTGTCGACCCCCATGGCCACACTCCCACATCTTCCCCTTCTTTATTAACATAAGAAAGTGCGATTAACACAAATTAAGAAGGCAGGATCAACACAAACAAAAACACAGAGAAAAACTGCCAGGCATACTAAGTCTATCTTTAACAATCTTTGTAAAACCGTCCCTGGGAGAGGCAGGCACCGAGTGCTGCCCAGCCGGGGGGCCTTGGCTGCCCCTCCAACTCCTGGAGTCCTTGTTTGTGGGTCCAGCATATGCCAGTGGGACCCTCCCATATGCTGTTTTTTGTTTCTCCCTGCTCTGTTTGCCTGTCCCTGTTCCTGTTCTTCATCTCCCTGTTTGTTTTCTTCTCGTCCCTGTTCGTTTTCATGTCCCTGTTGGGGGGCGATTTGTGGCGTAAAGACCGCACGGACAACGGGGTTCTTTCAGGATCTGTAACTGCTACCTCTTTATTGATGACATAACTTGAACTCTCTCTTACTGAGGGCATAACTTCATCTCTCAGAGTGAGGGCACAACTTCATTCTATCCCTTATTCAGGAAAGGCTCCCTTCCTATAATTTCCGCCTCACAGCAGTACCTTTCCACTAACTAGTCATTGGTCAACAACTTTGCCCGGCAACAGCAAACACCCAGCAACTTCCATGCTTTAATGGCTGGAGAACTAGCCACCCCAGACAAGAAGGTGTCACCTGAATCACCCTTCTTTGTTCCCTCTCAACTCTTTAAATTCCTGATGGTCTCATCCTTAAGAGTCGGATGTTATTACCAACCATGGGGCTTGTCGACCCCCATGGCCACATTCCCACATCTCCTCCTTCTTTATTAACATAAGAAAGCGCGATTATCACAAATTAAGAAGGCAGGATCAACACAAACTAAAACACAGAGAAAAACTGCCAGGCATACTAAGTCTATCTTTAACAACCTTTGTAAAACCATCCCTGGGAGAGGCAGGCACTGAGTGCTGCCCAGCCGGGGGGCTCTGGCTGCCCCTCCAACTCCTGGAGTCCTTGTTTGTGGGTCCAGCATATGCCAGCGGGACCCTCCCATATGCTGTTTTTTGTTTCTCCCTGCTCTGTTAGCCTGTCCCTGTTCCTGTTCTTCATGTCCCTGTTTAAGGTGTCTCCTGAATCACCCTTCTTTGTTCCCTCTCAACTCTTTACTTTCCTGATGGTCTCTACTTTAATAGTCGGATGTTATCACCAACCATGGGACTTGTCGACCCCCATGGCCATGCTCCCACATCTCCCCCTTCTTTATTAACATAAAAGAGCTTGATTATCACAAATTAAGAAAGCAGGTTTAACACAAATTAAGAAGGCGCGATTAACAGAAAATAAGAAAGGAAGAGTAACACAAATTAAGAAAGAACTATTAACACAAACTAAAATACAGAGAAAAACTGCCAGGCATACTAATTCCATCTTTAACAAACTTTGTAACCCCATCCCTGGGAGAGGCAGGCACTGAGTGCTGCCCAGCCGGGGGGCTCTGGCTGCCCCTCCAACTCCTGGAGTCCTTGTTTGTGGGTCCTGCCTATGCCAGCGAGACCCTCCCATACGCTGTTTTTTGTTTGTCCCTGTTCTGATAGCCTGTCCCTATTCATTACTTTTTTGTTTTTGTCCCTGTTCTGTTAGACTATCCCTGTTCCTGTTCTTCATGTCCCTGTTTAAGGTGTCTCCTGAATTACCCTTCTTTGTTCCCTCTCAACTCTTTACTTTCCTGATGGCCTCATCTTTAGGAGTCCAATGTTATCACCAACCATGGGGCTTGTCGACCCCCATGGCCACGCTCCCACATCTCCTCCTTCTTTATTAACATAAGAAAGCGCAATTAACACAAATTAAGAAGGCAGGATCAACACAAACAAAAAAACACAGAGAAAAGCTGCCAGGCATACTAAGACTATCTTTAACAAACTTTGCAACCCCATCCCTGGGAGTGGCAGGCACTGAGTGCTGCCCAGCCGGGGGGCTCTGGCTGCCCCTCCAACTCCTGGAGACCTTGTTTGTGTGTCCTGCGTAAGCCAGCGTGACCCTCACATAAGCTCTTTTTGTTCGTCCCTGTTCTGTTAGCCTGTACCTATTCATTCCTTTTTTTTTTTTTTCCCTGTTCCGTTTGCCTGTCCCTATTCATTCCTTTTTTGTTTTTGTCCCTGTGCTGTTAGGCTGTCCCTGTTCCTGTTCTTCATGTCCCTGTTTGTTTTCTTCTTGTCCCTGTTCGTTTTCATGTCCCTTTTGGGGGGCGATTTGTGGCGTAAAGACCGCACGGACAACGGGGTTCTTTCAGGATCTGTAACTGCTACCTCTTTATTGATGGCATAACTTGAACTCTCTCTTACTGAAGGCATAACTTCATCTCTCAGAGTGAGGGCACAACTTCATTCTATTCCTTATTCAGGAAAGGCTCCCTTCCTATAACTTCCGCCTCACAGCAGTAACTTTCCGCTAACTAGTCACTGGTCAACAACTTTGCCCGGCAACAGCAAACACCCAGCCACTTCCATGCATTAATGGCTGGAGAACTAGCCACCCCAGACAAGAAGGTGTCACCTGAATCACCCTTCTTTGTTCCCTCTCAACTCTTTAAATTCCTGATGGTCTCATCCTTAAGAGTCGGATGTTATCACCAACCATGGGGCCTGTCGACCCCCATGGCCACGCTCCCACATCTCCCCCTTCTTTATTAACTTAAGAAAGCGCGATTAACACAAATTAAGAAGGCAGGATCAACACAAACTAAAACACAGAGAAAAACTGCCAGGCATACTAAGTCTATCTTTAACAATCTTTGTAAAACCATCCCTGGGAGAGGCAGGCACTGAGTGCTGCCCAGCCGGGGGGCTCTGGCTGCCCCTCCAACTCCTGGAGTCCTTGTTTGGGGGTCCTGCCTATGCCAGCGAGACCCTCCCATACGCTGTTTTTTGCTTGTCCCTGTTCTGACAGCCTGTCCCTATTCATTCCTTTTTTTGTTTTCGTCCCTGTTCTGTTAGACTATCCCTGTTCCTGTTCTTCATGTCCCTGTTTAAGGTGTCTCCTGAATCACCCTTCTTTGTTCCCTCTCAACTCTTTACTTTCCTGATGGCCTCATCTTTAAGAGTCGGATGTTATCACCAACCATGGGACTTGTCGACCCCCATGGCCATGCTCCCACATCTCCCCCTTCTTTATTAACATAAAAGAGCTTGATTAACACAAATTAAGAAAGCAGGTTTAACACAAATTATGAAGGCGCGATTAACAGAAAATAAGAAAGGAAAAGTAACACAAATTAAGAAAGAACTATTAACACAAACTAAAATACAGAGAAAAACGGCCAGGCATACTAATTCCATCTTTAACAAACTTTGTAACCCCATCCCTGGGAGAGGCAGGCACTGAGTACTGCCCAGCCGGGGGGCTCTGGCTGCCCCTCCAACTCCTGGAGTCCTTGTTTGGGGGTCCTGCCTATGCCAGCGAGACCCTCCCATACGCTGTTTTTTGTTTGTCGCTGTTCTGATAGCCTGTCCCTTTTCATTCCTTTTTTGTTTTTGTCCCTGTTCTGTTAGACTATCCCTGTTCCTGTTCTTCATGTCCCTGCTTAATGTGTCTCCTGAATCACCCTTCTTTGTTCCCTCTCAAGGCTTTACTTTCCTGATGGTCTCTACTTTAGTAGTCAGATCTTATCACCAACCATGGGACTTGTGGAACTCCATGGCCATGCTCCCACATCTCCCCCTTCTTTATTAACATAAGAAAACGCGATTAACACAAATTAAGAAGGCAGGATCAACACAAACTAAAACACAGAGAAAAACTGCCAGGCATACTAAGTCTATCTTTAACAATCTTTGTAAAACCATCCCTGGGAGAGGCAGGCACTGAGTACTGCCCAGCCGGGGGGCTCTGGCTGCCCCTCCAACTCCTGGAGTCCTTGTTTGTGGGTCCAGCATATGCCAGTGGGACCCTCCCATATGCTGTTTTGTGTTTCTCCCTGCTCTGTTAGCCTGTCCCTGTTCCTGTTCTTCATGTCCCTTTTTAAGGTGTCTCCTGAGTCACCCTTCTTTGTTCTCGCTCAACTCTTTACTTTCCTGATGGCCTCATCATTAAGAGTCTGATGTTACCACCAACCATGGGGCTTGTCGACCCCTATGGCCACACTCCCACATCTTCCCCTTCTTTATTAACATAAGAAAGCGCGATTAACACAAATTAAGAAGGCAGGATCAACACAAACTAAAACACAGAGAAAAACTGCCAGGCATACTAATTCCATCTTTAACAAACTTTGTAACCCCATCCGTGGGAGAGGCAGGCACTGAGTGCTTCCCAGCCAGGGGGCTCTGGCTGCCCCTCCAACTCCTGGAGTCCTTGTTTGTGGGTCCTGCCTATGCCAACGAGACCCTCCCATAGGCTGTTTTTTGTTTGTCCCTGTTCTGATAGCCTGTCCCTATTCATTCCTTTTTTGTTTTCCTCCCTGTTCTGTTAGACTATCCCTGTTCCTGTTCTTCATGTCCCTGTTTAAGGTGTCTCCTGAATCACTCTTCTTTGTTCCCTCTCAAGGCTTTACTTTCCTGATGGTCTCTACTTTATTAGTCAGATCTTATCACCAACCATGGGACTTGTGGAACTCCATGGCCATGCTCCCACATCTCCCCCTTCTTTATTAACATAAAAGAGCTCGATTAACACAAATTAAGAAAGCAGGTTTAACACAAATTAAGAAGGCGCGATTAACAGAAATTAAGAAAGCAAGAGTAACACAAATTAAGAAAGCACTATTAACACAAACTAAAACACAGAGAAAAACTGCCAGGCATACTAATTCCATCTTTTACAAACTTTGTAACCCCATCCCTGGGAGAGGCAGGCACTGAGTGCTGCCCAGCCGGGGGGCTCTGGCTGCCCCTCCAACTCCTGGAGTCCTTGTTTGGGGGTCCTGCGTAAGCCAGCGTTACCCTCCCATACCCTCTTTTTGTTCGTCCCTGTTCTGTTAGCCTGTCCCTATTCATTCCTTTTTTGTTTTTGTCCTTGTTCTGTTTGCCTGTCTCTGTTCCTGTTCTTCATTCCCCTGTTTGTTTTCTTCTCGTCCCTGTTCGTTTTCATGTCCCTGTTGGGGGGCGATTTGTGGCGTAAAGACCGCACGGACAACGGGGTTCTTTCAGGATCTGTAACTGCTACCTCTTTATTGATGACATATCTTGAACTCTCTCTTACTGAAGGCATAACTTCATCTCTCAGAGTGAGGGCACAACTTCATTCTATCCCTTATTCAGGAAAGGCTCCCTTCCTATAATTTCCGCCTCACAGCAGTACCTTTCCACTAACTAGTCATTGGTCAACAACTTTGCCCGGCAACAGCAAACACCCAGCAACTTCCATGCTTTAATGGCTGGAGAACAAGCCACCCCAGACAACAAGGTGTCACCTGAATCACCCTTCTTTGTTCCCTCTCAACTCTTTAAATTCCTGATGGTCTCATCCTTAAGAGTCGGATGTTATTACCAACCATGGGGCCTGTCGACCCCCATGGCCACACTCCCACATCTCCCCCTTCTTTATTAACTTAAGAAAGCGCGATTATCACAAATTAAGAAGGCAGGATCAACACAAACTAAAACACAGAGAAAAACTGCTAGGCATACTAAGTCTATCTTTAACAATCTTTGTAAAACCGTCCCTGGGAGAGGCAGGCACTGAGTGCTGCCCAGCCGGGGGGCTCTGGCTGCCCCTCCAACTCCTGGAGTCCTTGTTTGTGGGTCCAGCATATGCCAGTGGGACCCTCCCATATGCTGTTTTTTGTTTCTCCCTGCTCTGTTAGCCTTTCCCTGTTCCTGTTCTTCATGTCCCTGTTTAAGGTGTCTCCTGAATCACCCTTCTTTGTTCCCTCTCAAGGCTTTACTTTCCTGATGGCCTCATCTTATAGAGTCGGATGTTATCACCAACCATGGGACTTGTGGACCCCCATGGCCATGCTCCTACAACTCCCCCTTCTTTATTAACATAAAAGAGCTCGATTAACACAAATTAAGAAAGCAGGTTTAACACAAATTATGAAGGCGCGATTAACAGAAATTAAGAAAGCAAGAGTAACACAAATTAAGAAACCACTATTAACACAAACTAAAATACAGAGAAAAACTGCCAGGCATACTAATTCCATCTTTAACAAACTTTGTAACCCCATCCCTGGGAGAGGCAGGCACTGAGTGCTGCCCAGCCGGGGAGCTCTGGCTGCCCCTCCAACTCCTGGAGTCCTTGTTCGTGGGTCCTGCCTATGCCAGCGAGACCCTCCCATACGCTGTTTTTTGTTTGTCCCTGTTCTGATAGCCTGTCCCTATTCATTCCTTTTTTGTTTTTGTCCCTGTTCTGTTAGACTATCCCTGTTGCTGTTCTTCATCTCCCTGTTTATGGTGTCTCCTGAATCACCCTTCTTTGTTCCCTCTCAAGGCTTTACTTTCCTGATGGTCTCTACTTTAATAGTCGGATGTTATCACCCACCATGGGGCTTGTCGACCCCCATGGCCACACTCCCACATCTTCCCCTTCTTTATTAACATAAGACAGCGCGATTAACACAAATTAAGAAGGCAGGATCAACACAAACTAAAACACAGAGAAAAACTGCCAGGCATACTAAGTCTATCTTTAACAATCTTTGTAAAACCGTCCCTGGGAGAGGCAGGCACCGAGTGCTGCCCAGCCGGGGGGCTCTGGCTGCCCCTCCAACTCCTGGAGTCCTTGTTTGTGGGTCCTGCGTAAGCCAGCGTGACCCTCCCATAAGCTCTTTTTGTTCGTCCCTGTTCTGTTAGCCTGTACCTATTCATTCCTTTTCTGTTTTTGTCCCTGTTCCGTTTGCCTGTCCCTATTCATTCCTTTTTTGTTTTTGTCCCTGTTCTGTTAGCCTGTCCCTGTTCCTGTTCTTCATTCCCCTGTTTGTTTTCTTCTCGTCCCTGTTCGTTTTCATGTCCCTGTTGGGGGGCGACTTGTGGCGTAAAGACCGCACGGACAACGGGGTTCTTTCAGGATCTGTAACTGCTACCTATTTATTGACGACATAACTTGAACTCTCTCTTACTGAAGGCATAACTTCATCTCTCAGAGTGAGGCCACAACTTCATTCTATCCCTTATTCTGGAAAGGCTCCCTTCCTATAATTTCCGCCTCACAGCAGTACCTTTCCACTAACTAGTCATTGGTCAACAACTTTGCCCGGCAACAGCAAACACCCAGCAACTTCCATGCTTTAATGGCTGGAGAACTAGCCACCCCAGACAACAAGGTGTCACCTGAATCACCCTTCTTTGTTCCCTCTCAACTCTTTAAATTCCTGATGGTCCCATCCTTAAGAGTCGGATGTTTTTACCAACCATGGGGCTTGTCGACCCCCATGGCCACATTCCCACATCTCCTCCTTCTTCATTAACATAAGAAAGCGCGATTATCACAAATTAAGAAGGCAGGATCAACACAAACTAAAACACAGAGAAAAACTGCCAGGCATACTAAGTCTATCTTTAACAACCTTTGTAAAACCATCCCTGGGAGAGGCAGGCACTGAGTGCTGCCCAGCCGGGGGGCTCTGGCTGCCCCTCCAACTCCTGGAGTCCTTGTTTGTGGGTCCAGCATATGCCAGTGGGACCCTCCCATATGCTGTTTTTTGTTTCTCCCTGCTCTGTTAGCCTTTCCCTGTTCCTGTTCTTCATGTCCCTGTTTAAGGTGTCTCCTGAATCACCCTTCTTTGTTCCCTCTCAAGGCTTTACTTTCCTGATGGCCTCATCTTATAGAGTCGGATGTTATCACCAACCATGGGACTTGTGGACCCCCATGGCCATGCTCCTACAACTCCCCCTTCTTTATTAACATAAAAGAGCTCGATTAACACAAATTAAGAAAGCAGGTTTAACACAAATTATGAAGGCGCGATTAACAGAAATTAAGAAAGCAAGAGTAACACAAATTAAGAAACCACTATTAACACAAACTAAAATACAGAGAAAAACTGCCAGGCATACTAAGTCTATCTTTAACAACCTTTGTAAAACCATCCCTGGGAGAGGCAGGCACTGAGTGCTGCCCAGCCGGGGAGCTCTGGCTGCCCCTCCAACTCCTGGAGTCCTTGTTCGTGGGTCCTGCCTATGCCAGCGAGACCCTCCCATACGCTGTTTTTTGTTTGTCCCTGTTCTGATAGCCTGTCCCTATTCATTCCTTTTTTGTTTTTGTCCCTGTTCTGTTAGACTATCCCTGTTGCTGTTCTTCATGTCCCTGTTTATGGTGTCTCCTGAATCACCCTTCTTTGTTCCCTCTCAAGGCTTTACTTTCCTGATGGTCTCTACTTTAATAGTCGGATGTTATCACCCACCATGGGGCTTGTCGACCCCCATGGCCACACTCCCACATCTTCCCCTTCTTTATTAACATAAGACAGCGCGATTAACACAAATTAAGAAGGCAGGATCAACACAAACTAAAACACAGAGAAAAACTGCCAGGCATACTAAGTCTATCTTTAACAATCTTTGTAAAACCGTCCCTGGGAGAGGCAGGCACCGAGTGCTGCCCAGCCGGGGGGCTCTGGCTGCCCCTCCAACTCCTGGAGTCCTTGTTTGTGGGTCCTGCGTAAGCCAGCGTGACCCTCCCATAAGCTCTTTTTGTTCGTCCCTGTTCTGTTAGCCTGTACCTATTCATTCCTTTTCTGTTTTTGTCCCTGTTCCGTTTGCCTGTCCCTATTCATTCCTTTTTTGTTTTTGTCCCTGTGCTGTTAGCCTGTCCCTGTTCCTGTTCTTCATGTCCCTGTTTGTTTTCTTCTCGTCCCTGTTCGTTTTCATGTCCCTGTTGGGGGGCGACTTGTGGCGTAAAGACCGCACGGACAACGGGGTTCTTTCAGGATCTGTAACTGCTACCTATTTATTGACGACATAACTTGAACTCTCTCTTACTGAAGGCATAACTTCATCTCTCAGAGTGAGGCCACAACTTCATTCTATCCCTTATTCTGGAAAGGCTCCCTTCCTATAATTTCCGCCTCACAGCAGTACCTTTCCACTAACTAGTCATTGGTCAACAACTTTGCCCGGCAACAGCAAACACCCAGCAACTTCCATGCTTTAATGGCTGGAGAACTAGCCACCCCAGACAACAAGGTGTCACCTGAATCACCCTTCTTTGTTCCCTCTCAACTCTTTAAATTCCTGATGGTCTCATCCTTAAGAGTCGGATGTTATTACCAACCATGGGGCTTGTCGACCCCCATGGCCACATTCCCACATCTCCTCCTTCTTCATTAACATAAGAAAGCGCGATTATCACAAATTAAGAAGGCAGGATCAACACAAACTAAAACACAGAGAAAAACTGCCAGGCATACTAAGTCTATCTTTAACAACCTTTGTAAAACCATCCCTGGGAGAGGCAGGCACTGAGTGCTGCCCAGCCGGGGGGCTCTGGCTGCCCCTCCAACTCCTGGAGTCCTTGTTTGTGGGCCCAGCATATGCCAGTGGGACCCTCCCATATGCTGTTTTTTGTTTCTCCCTGTTCTGTTAGACTATCCCTGTTCCTGTTCTTCATGTCCCTGTTTAAGGTGTCTCCTGAATCACCCTTCTTTGTTCCCTCTCAACTCGTTACTTTCCTGATGGCCTCATCTTTAAGAGTCGGATGTTATCACCAACCATGGGACTTGTCGACCCGCATGGCCACACTCCTACAACTCCCCCTTCTTTATTAACATAAAAGAGCTCGATTAACACAAATTAAGAAAGCAGGTTTAACACAAATTATGAAGGCGCGATTAACAGAAATTAAGAAAGCAAGAGTAACACAAATTCAGAAAGCACTATTAACACAAACTAAAATACAGAGAAAAACTGCCAGGCATACTAATTCCATCTTTAACAAACTTTGTAACCCCATCCCTGGGAGAGGCAGGCACTGAGTGCTGCCCAGCCGGGGAGCTCTGGCTGCCCCTCCAACTCCTGGAGTCCTTGTTTGTGGGTCCTGCGTATGCCACCGAGACCCTCCCATACGCTGTTTTTTGTTTGTCCCTGTTCTGATAGCCTGTCCCTATTCATTCCTTTTTTGTTTTTGTCCCTGTTCTTTTAGCCTGTCCCTGTTCCTGTTCTTCATGTCCCTGCTTAAGGTGTCTCCTGAATCACCCTTCTTTGTTCCCTCTCAAGGCTTTACTTTCCTGATGGTCTCTACTTTAATAGTCGGATGTTATCACCAACCATGGGGCTTGTCGACCCCCATGGCCACACTCCCACATCTTCCCCTTCTTTATTAACATAAGAGCGCAATTAACACAAATTAAGAAGGCAGGATCAACACAAACTAAAACACAGAGAAAAGCTGCCAGGCATACTAAGACTATCTTTAACAAACTTTGCAACCCCATCACTGGGAGTGGCAGGCACTGAGTGCTGCCCAGCCGGGGGGCTCTGGCTGCCCCTCCAACTCCTGGAGTCCTTGTTTGTGGGTCCTGCGTAAGCCAGCGTGACCCTCCCATAAGCTCTTTTTGTTCGTCCCTGTTCTGTTAGCCTGTACCTATTCATTCCTTTTCTGTTTTTGTCCCTGTTCCGTTTGCCTGTCCCTATTCATTCCTTTTTTGTTTTTGTCCCTGTTCTGTTAGCCTGTCCCTGTTCCTGTTCTTCATTCCCCTGTTTGTTTTCTTCTCGTCCCTGTTCGTTTTCATGTCCCTGTTTGGGGGCGATTTGTGGCGTAAAGACCACACGGACAACGGGGTTCTTTCAGGATCTGTAACTGCTACCTATTTATTGATGACATATCTTGAACTCTCTCTTACTGAAGGCATAACTTCATCTCTAAGAGTGAGGGCACAACTTCATTCTATCCCTTATTCTGGAAAGGCTCCTTTCCTATAATTTCCGCCTCACAGCAGTACCTTTCCACTAACTAGTCATTGGTCAACAACTTTGCCCGGCAACAGCAAACACCCAGCAACTTCCATGCTTTAATGGCTGGAGAACTAGCCACCCCAGACAACAAGGTGTCACCTGAATCACCCTTCTTTGTTCCCTCTCAACTCTTTAAATTCCTGATGGTCTCATCCTTAAGAGTCGGATGTTATTACCAACCATGGGGCTTGTCGACCCCCATGGCCACATTCCCACATCTCCTCCTTCTTTATTAACATAAGAAAGCGCGATTATCACAAATTAAGAAGGCAGGATCAACACAAACTAAAACACAGAGAAAAACTGCCAGGCATACTAAGTCTATCTTTAACAACCTTTGTAAAACCATCCCTGGGAGAGGCAGGCACTGAGTACTGCCCAGCCAGGGGGCTCTGGCTGCCCCTCCAACTCCTGGAGTCCTTGTTTGTGGGTCCAGCATATGCCAGTGGGACCCTCCCATATGCTGTTTTTTGTTTCTCCCTGTTCTGTTAGACTATCCCTGTTCCTGTTCTTCATGTCCCTGTTTAAGGTGTCTCCTGAATCACCCTTCTTTGTTCCCTCTCAACTCGTTACTTTCCTCATGGCCTCATCTTTAAGAGTCCAATGTTATCACCAACCATGGGACTTGTCGACCCCCATGGCCACACTCCTACAACTCCCCCTTCTTTATTAACATGAAAGAGCTCGATTAACACAAATTAAGAAAGCAGGTTTAACACAAATTATGAAGGCGCGATTAACAGAAAGTAAGAAAGCAAGAGTAACACAAATTAAGAAAGCACTATTAACACAAACTAAAATACAGAGAAAAACTGCCAGGCATACTAATTCCATCTTTAACAAACTTTGTAACCCCATCCCTGGGAGAGGCAGGCACTGAGTGCTGCCCAGCCGGGGAGCTCTGGCTGCCCCTCCAACTCCTGGAGTCCTTGTTTGTGGGTCCTGCGTATGCCAGCGAGACCCTCCCATACGCTGTTTTTTGTTTGTCCCTGTTCTGATAGCCTGTCCCTATTCATTCCTTTTTTGTTTTTGTCCCTGTTCTGTTAGACTATCCCTGTTCCTGTTCTTCATGTCCCTGTTTATGGTGTCTCCTGAATCACCCTTCTTTGTTCCCTCTCAAGGCTTTACTTTCCTGATGGTCTCTACTTTAATAGTCGGATGTTATCACCAACCATGGGGCTTGTCGACCCCCATGGCCACACTCCCACATCTTCCCCTTCTTTATTAACATAAAAGAGCTCGATTAACACAAATTAAGAAAGCAGGTTTAACACAAATTATGAAGGCGCGATTAACAGAAATTAAGAAAGCAAGAGTAACACAAATTAAGAAAGCACTATTAACACAAACTAAAATACAGAGAAAAACTGCCAGGCATACTAAGTCTATCTTTAACAATCTTTGTAAAACCGTCCCTGGGAGAGGCAGGCACCGAGTGCTGCCCAGCTGGGGGGCTCTGGCTGCCCCTCCAACTCCTGGAGTCCTTGTTTGGGGGTCCAGCATATGCCAGTGGGACCCTCCCATATGCTGTTTTTTGTTTCTCCCTGCTCTGTTAGCCTGTCCCTGTTCCTGTTCTTCATGTCCCTGTTTAAGGTGTCTCCTGAATCACCCTTCTTTGTTCCCTCTCAAGGCTTTACTTTCCTGATGGCCTCATCTTTAAGAGTCAGATGTTATCACCAACCATGGGACTTGTCGACCCCCATGGCCATGCTCCCACATCTCCCCCTTCTTTATTAACATAAAAGAGCTCGATTAACACAAATTAAGAAAGCAGGTTTAACACAAATTATGAAGGCGCGATTAACAGAAATTAAGAAAGCAAGAGTAACACAAATTAAGAAAGCACTATTAACACAAACTAAAATACAGAGAAAAACTGCCAGGCATACTAATTCCATCTTTAACAAACTTTGTAACCCCATCCCTGGGAGAGGCAGGCACTGAGTGCTGCCCAGCCGGGGGGCTCTGGCTGCCCCTCCAACTCCTGGAGTCCTTGTTTGTGGGTCCTGCCTATGCCAGCGAGACCCTCCCATACGCTGTTTTTTGTTTGTCCCTGTACTGATAGCATGTCCCTATTCATTCCTTTTTTGTTTTGTCCCTGTTCTGTTAGCCTGTCCCTGTTCCTGTTCTTCATGTCCCTGCTTAAGGTGTCTCCTGAATCACCCTTCTTTGTTCCCTCTCAAGGCTTTACTTTCCTGATGGTCTCTACTTTAAGAGTCCGATGTTATCACCAACCATGGGGCTTGTCGACCCCCATGGCCACACTCCCACATCTTCCCCTTCTTTATTAACATAAGAAAGCGCAATTAACACAAATTAAGAAGGCAGGATCAACACAAACTAAAACACAGAGAAAAGCTGCCAGGCATACTAAGACTATCTTTAACAAACTTTGCAACCCCATCCCTGGGAGTGGCAGGCACTGAGTGCTGCCCAGCCGGGGGGCTCTGGCTGCCCCTCCAACTCCTGGAGTCCTTGTTTGTGGGTCCTGCCTATGCCAGCGAGACCCTCCCATACGCTGTTTTTTGTTTGTCCCTGTACTGATAGCCTGTCCCTATTCATTCCTTTTTTTGTTTTCGTCCCTGTTCTGTTAGCCTGTCCCTGTTCCTGTTCTTCATGTCCCTGTTTAAGGTGTCTCCTGAATCACCCTTCTTTGTTCCCTCTCAACTCTTTACTTTCCTGATGGCCTCATCTTTAAGAGTTGGATGTTATCACCAACCATGGGACTTGTGGAACTCCATGGCCATGCTCCCACATCTCCCCCTTCTTTATTAACATAAAAGAGCTCGATTAACACAAATTAAGAAAGCAGGTTTAACACAAATTAAGAAGGCGCGATTAACAGAAATTAAGAAAGCAAGAGTAACAAAAATTAAGAAAGCACTATTAACACAAACTAAAACACAGGGAAAAAGTGCCAGGCATACTAAGTCTATCTTTAACAATCTTTGTAAAACCATCCCTGGGAGAGGCAGGCACTGAGTGCTGCCCAGCCGGGGGGCTCTGGCTGCCCCTCCAACTCCTGGAGTCCTTGTTTGTGGGTCCTGCCTATGCCAGCGAGACCCTCCCATACGCTGTTTTTTGTTTGTCCCTGTACTGATAGCCTGTCCCTATTCATTCCTTTTTTTGTTTTCGTCCCTGTTCTGTTAGACTATCCCTGTTCCTGTTCTTCATGTCCCTGTTTAAGGTGTCTCCTGAATCACCCTTCTTTGTTCCCTCTCATCTCTTTACTTTCCTGATGGTCTCTAATTTAATAGTCGGATGTTATCACCAACCATGCGACTTGTCGACCCCCATGGCCATGCTCCCACATCTCCCCCTTCTTTATTAACATAAAAGAGCTTGATTAACACAAATTAAGAAAGCAGGTTTAACACAAATTAAGAAGGCGCGATTAACAGAAATTAAGAAAGGAAAAGTAACACAAATTAAGAAAGAACTATTAACACAAACTAAAACACAGAGAAAAACGGCCAGGCATACTAATTCCATCTTTTACAAACTTTGTAACCCCATCCCTGGGAGAGGCAGGCACTGAATGCTGCCCAGCAGGGGGGCTCTGGCTGCCCCTCCAACTCCTGGAGTCCTTCTTTGTGGGTCCTGCCTATGCCAGCGAGACCCTCCCATACGCTGTTTTTTGTTTGTCCCTGTTCTGATAGCCTTTCCCTATTCATTCCTTTTTTGTTTTTGTCCCTGTTCTGTTAGACTATCCCTGTTCCTGTTCTTCATGTCCCTGGTTAAGGTGTCTTTTGAATAACCCTTCTTTGTTCCCTCTCAAGGGTTTACTTTCCTGATGGTCTCTACTTTAATAGTCGGATGTTATCACCAACCATGGGGCTTGTCGACCCCCATGGCCACACTCCCACATCTTCCCCTTCTTTATTAACATAAGAAAGCGCGATTAACACAAATTAAGAAGGCAGGATCAACACAAACAAAAAAACACAGAGAAAAGCTGCCAGGCATACTAAGTCTATCTTTAAAAACCTTTGTAAAACCATCCCTGGGAGAGGCAGGCACTGAGTGCTGCCCAGCCGGGGGGCTCTGGCTGCCCCTCCAACTCCTGGAGACCTTGTTTGTGTGTCCTGCGTAAGCCAGCGTGACCCTCCCATAAGCTCTTTTTGTTCATCCCTGTTCTGTTAGCCTGTACCTATTCATTCCTTTTCTGTTTTTGTCCCTGTTCCTTTTTCCTGTCCCTATTCATTCCTTTTTTGTTTTTGTCCCTGTTCTGTTAGCCTGTCCCTGTTCCTGTTCTTCATGTCCCTGTTTGTTTTCTTCTTGTCCCTGTTCGTTTTCATGTCCCTGTTGGGGGGCGATTTGTGGCGTAAAGACCGCACGGACAACGGGGTTCTTTCAGGATCTGTAACTGCTACCTCTTTATTGATGACATAACTTGAACTCTCTCTTACTGAAGGCATAACTTCATCTCTCAGAGTGAGGGCACAACTTCATTCTATCCCTTATTCAGGAAAGGCTCCCTTCCTATAACTTCCGCCTCACAGCAGCACCTTTCCACTAACTAGCCATTGGTCAACAACTTTGCCCGGCAACAGCAAACACCCAGCCACTTCCATGCATTAATGGCTGGAGAACTAGCCACCCCAGACAAGAAGGTGTCACCTGAATCACCCTTCTTTGTTCCCTCTCAACTCTTTACTTTCCTGATGGTCTCTACTTTAATAGTCGGATGTTATCACCAACCATGGGGCTTGTCGACCCCCATGGCCACACTCCCACATCTTCCCCTTCTTTATTAACATAAGAAAGCGCGATTAACACAAATTAAGAAGGCAGGATCAACACAAACTAAAACACAGAGAAAAACTGCCAGGCATACTAAGTCTATCTTTAACAATCTTTGTAAAACCGTCCCTGGGAGAGGCAGGCACTGAGTGCTGCCCAGCCGGGGGGCTCTGGCTGCCCCTCCAACTCCTGGAGTCCTTGTTTGTGGGTCCAGCATATGCCAGTGGGACCCTCCCATATGCTGTTTTTTGTTTCTCCCTGTTCTGTTAGACTATCCCTGTTCCTGTTCTTCATGTCCCTGTTTAAGGTGTCTCCTGAATCACCCTTCTTTGTTCCCTCTCAACTCTTTACTTTCCTGATGGCCTCATCTTTAAGAGTCGGATGTTATCACCAACCATGGGACTTGTCGACCCCCATGGCCACACTCCTACAACTCCCCCTTCTTTATTAACATAAAAGAGCTCGATTAACACAAATTAAGAAGCAGGTTTAACACAAATTATGAAGGCGCGATTAACAGAAATTAAGAAAGCAAGAGTAACACAAATTAAGAAAGCACTATTAACACAAACTAAAATACAGAGAAAAACTGCCAGGCATACTAATTCCATCTTTAACAAACTTTGTAACCCCATCCCTGGGAGAGGCAGGCACTGAGTGCTGCCCAGCCGGGGAGGTCTGGCTGCCCCTCCAACTCCTGGAGTCCTTGTTTGTGGGTCCTGCGTATGCCACCGAGACCCTCCCATACGCTGTTTTTTGTTTGTCCCTGTTCTGATAGCCTGTCCCTATTCATTCCTTTTTTGTTTTTGTCCCTGTTCTTTTAGCCTGTCCCTGTTCCTGTTCTTCATGTCCCTGTTTAAGGTGTCTCCTGAATCACCCTTCTTTGTTCCCTCTCAACTCTTTACTTTCCTGATGGCCTCATCTTTAAGAGTTGGATGTTATCACCAACCATGGGACTTGTCGACCCCCATGGCCACGCTCCCACATCTCCCCCTTCTTTATTAACATAAAAGAGCTCGATGAACACAAATTAAGAAGGCAGGATCAACACAAACTAAAACACAGAGTAAAGCATCCAGGCATACTAAGACTATCTTTAACAAACTTTGCAACCCCATCCCTGGGAGTGGCAGGCACTGAGTGCTGCCCAGCCGGGGGGCTCTGGCTGCCCCTCCAACTCCTGGAGTCCTTGTTTGTGGGTCCTGCGTAAGCCAGCGTGACCCTCCCATAAGCTCTTTTTGTTCGTCCCTGTTCTGTTAGCCTGTACCTATTCATTCCTTTTCTGTTTTTGTCCCTGTTCCGTTTGCCTGTCCCTATTCATTCCTTTTTTGTTTTTGTCCCTGTTCTGTTAGCCTGTCCCTGTTCCTGTTCTTCATTCCCCTGTTTGTTTTCTTCTCGTCCCTGTTCGTTTTCATGTCCCTGTTGGGGGGCGATTTGTGGCGTAAAGACCGCACGGACAACGGGGTTCTTTCAGGATCTGTAACTGCTACCTATTTATTGACGACATAACTTGAACTCTCTCTTACTGAAGGCATAACTTCATCTCTAAGAGTGAGGGCACAACTTCATTCTATCCCTTATTCTGGAAAGGCTCCTTTCCTATAATTTCCGCCTCACAGCAGTACCTTTCCACTAACTAGTCATTGGTCAACAACTTTGCCCGGCAACAGCAAACACCCAGCAACTTCCATGCTTTAATGGCTGGAGAACTAGCCACCCCAGACAACAAGGTGTCACCTGAATCACCCTTCTTTGTTCCCTCTCAACTCTTTAAATTCCTGATGGTCTCATCCTTAAGAGTCGGATGTTATTACCAACCATGGGGCTTGTCGACCCCCATGGCCACATTCCCACATCTCCTCCTTCTTTATTAACATAAGAAAGCGCGATTATCACAAATTAAGAAGGCAGGATCAACACAAACTAAAACACAGAGAAAAACTGCCAGGCATACTAAGTCTATCTTTAACAACCTTTGTAAAACCATCCCTGGGAGAGGCAGGCACTGAGTACTGCCCAGCCAGGGGGCTCTGGCTGCCCCTCCAACTCCTGGAGTCCTTGTTTGTGGGTCCAGCATATGCCAGTGGGACCCTCCCATATGCTGTTTTTTGTTTCTCCCTTTTCTGTTAGACTATCCCTGTTCCTGTTCTTCATGTCCCTGTTTAAGGTGTCTCCTGAATCACCCTTCTTTGTTCCCTCTCAACTCGTTACTTTCCTCATGGCCTCATCTTTAAGAGTCCAATGTTATCACCAACCATGGGACTTGTCGACCCCCATGGCCACACTCCTACAACTCCCCCTTCTTTATTAACATGAAAGAGCTCGATTAACACAAATTAAGAAAGCAGGTTTAACACAAATTATGAAGGCGCGATTAACAGAAATTAAGAAAGCAAGAGTAACACAAATTAAGAAAGCACTATTAACACAAACTAAAATACAGAGAAAAACTGCCAGGCATACTAATTCCATCTTTAACAAACTTTGTAACCCCATCCCTGGGAGAGGCAGGCACTGAGTGCTGCCCAGCCGGGGAGCTCTGGCTGCCCCTCCAACTCCTGGAGTCCTTGTTTGTGGGTCCTGCGTATGCCAGCGAGACCCTCCCATACGCTGTTTTTTGTTTGTCCCTGTTCTGATAGCCTGTCCCTATTCATTCCTTTTTTGTTTTTGTCCCTGTTCTGTTAGACTATCCCTGTTCCTGTTCTTCATGTCCCTGTTTATGGTGTCTCCTGAATCACCCTTCTTTGTTCCCTCTCAAGGCTTTACTTTCCTGATGGTCTCTACTTTAATAGTCGGATGTTATCACCAACCATGGGGCTTGTCGACCCCCATGGCCACACTCCCACATCTTCCCCTTCTTTATTAACATAAAAGAGCTCGATTAACACAAATTAAGAAAGCAGGTTTAACACAAATTATGAAGGCGCGATTAACAGAAATTAAGAAAGCAAGAGTAACACAAATTAAGAAAGCACTATTAACACAAACTAAAATACAGAGAAAAACTGCCAGGCATACTAAGTCTATCTTTAACAATCTTTGTAAAACCGTCCCTGGGAGAGGCAGGCACCGAGTGCTGCCCAGCTGGGGGGCTCTGGCTGCCCCTCCAACTCCTGGAGTCCTTGTTTGGGGGTCCAGCATATGCCAGTGGGACCCTCCCATATGCTGTTTTTTGTTTCTCCCTGCTCTGTTAGCCTGTCCCTGTTCCTGTTCTTCATGTCCCTGTTTAAGGTGTCTCCTGAATCACCCTTCTTTGTTCCCTCTCAAGGCTTTACTTTCCTGATGGCCTCATCTTTAAGAGTCAGATGTTATCACCAACCATGGGACTTGTCGACCCCCATGGCCATGCTCCCACAACTCCCCCTTCTTTATTAACATAAAAGAGCTCGATTAACACAAATTAAGAAAGCAGGTTTAACACAAATTATGAAGGCGCGATTAACAGAAATTAAGAAAGCAAGAGTAACACAAATTAAGAAAGCACTATTAACACAAACTAAAATACAGAGAAAAACTGCCAGGCATACTAATTCCATCTTTAACAAACTTTGTAACCCCATCCCTGGGAGAGGCAGGCACTGAGTGCTGCCCAGCCGGGGGGCTCTGGCTGCCCCTCCAACTCCTGGAGTCCTTGTTTGTGGGTCCTGCCTATGCCAGCGAGACCCTCCCATACGCTGTTTTTTGTTTGTCCCTGTACTGATAGCATGTCCCTATTCATTCCTTTTTTGTTTTGTCCCTGTTCTGTTAGCCTGTCCCTGTTCCTGTTCTTCATGTCCCTGCTTAAGGTGTCTCCTGAATCACCCTTCTTTGCTCCCTCTCAAGGCTTTACTTTCCTGATGGTCTCTACTTTAATAGTCGGATGTTATCACCAACCATGGGGCTTGTCGACCCGCATGGCCACACTCCCACATCTTCCCCTTCTTTATTAACATAAGAAAGCGCAATTAACACAAATTAAGAAGGCAGGATCAACACAAACTAAAACACAGAGAAAAGCTGCCAGGCATACTAAGACTATCTTTAACAAACTTTGCAACCCCATCCCTGGGAGTGGCAGGCACTGAGTGCTGCCCAGCCGGGCGGCTCTGGCTGCCCCTCCAACTCCTGGAGTCCTTGTTTGTGGGTCCTGCGTAAGCCAGCGTGACCTTCCCATAAGCTCTTTTTGTTCGTCCCTGTTCTGTTAGCCTGTACCTATTCATTCCTTTTCTGTTTTTGTCCCTGTTCCGTTTGCCTGTCCCTATTCATTCCTTTTTTGTTTTTGTCCCTGTTCTGTTAGCCTGTCCCTGTTCCTGTTCTTCATGTCCCTGTTTGTTTTCTTCTCGTCCCTGTTCGTTTCATGTCCCTGTTGGGGGGCGATTTGTGGCGTAAAGACCGCACGGACAACGGGGTTCTTTCAGGATCTGTAACTGCTACCTCTTTATTGATGACATAACTTGAACTCTCTCTTACTGAGGGCATAAGTTCATCTCTCAGAGTGAAGGCAGAACTTCATTCTATCTCTTATTCAGGGAAGGCTCCCTTCCTATAACTTCCGCCTCACAGCAGTACCTTTCCACTAACTAGTCATTGGTCAACAACTTTGCCCGGCAACAGCAAACACCCAGCCACTTCCATGCATTAATGGCTGAAGAACTAGCCACCCCAGACAAGAAGGTGTCACCTGAATCACCCTTCTTTGTTCCCTCTCAACTCTTTAAATTCCTGATGGTCTCATCCTTAAGAGTCCTATGTTATCACCAACCATGGGGCTTGTCGACCCCCATGGCCACACTCCCACATCTCCTTCTTCTTTATTAACATAAGAAAGCGCGATTAACACAAATTAAGAAGGCAGGATCAACACAAACTAAAACACAGAGAAAAACTGCCAGGCATACTAAGTCTATCTTTAACAACCTTTGTAAAACCATCCCTGGGAGAGGCAGGCACTGAGTGCTGCCCAGCCGGGGGGCTCTGGCTGCCCCTCCAACTCCTGGACTCCTTGTTTGTGGGTCCTGCCTATGCCAGTGGGACCCTCCCATATGATGATTTTTGTTTTCGTCCCTGCTCTGTTAGCCTGTCCCTGTTCCTGTTCTTCATGTCCCTGTTTAAGGTGTCTCCTGAATCACCCTTCTTTGTTCCCTCTCAACTCTTTACTTTCCTGATGGCCTCATCTTTAAGAGTTGGATGTTATCACCAACCATGGGACTTGTGGAACTCCATGGCCATGCTCCCACATCTCCCCCTTCTTTATTAACATAAAAGAGCTCGATTAACACAAATTAAGAAAGCAGGTTTAACACAAATTAAGAAGGCGCGATTAACAGAAATTAAGAAAGCAAGAGTAACAAAAATTAAGAAAGCACTATTAACACAAACTAAAACACAGAGAAAAACGGCCAGGCATACTAATTCCATCTTTTACAAACTTTGTAACCCCATCCCTGGGAGAGGCAGGCACTGAATGCTGCCCAGCAGGGGGGCTCTGGCTGCCCCTCCAACTCCTGGAGTCCTTCTTTGTGGGTCCTGCCTATGCCAGCGAGACCCTCCCATACGCTGTTTTTTGTTTGTCCCTGTTCTGATAGCCTTTCCCTATTCATTCCTTTTTTGTTTTTGTCCCTGTTCTGTTAGACTATCCCTGTTCCTGTTCTTCATGTCCCTGGTTAAGGTGTCTTTTGAATAACCCTTCTTTGTTCCCTCTCAAGGGTTTACTTTCCTGATGGTCTCTACTTTAATAGTCGGATGTTATCACCAACCATGGGGCTTGTCGACCCCCATGGCCACACTCCCACATCTTCCCCTTCTTTATTAACATAAGAAAGCGCGATTAACACAAATTAAGAAGGCAGGATCAACACAAACAAAAAAACACAGAGAAAAGCTGCCAGGCATACTAAGTCTATCTTTAAAAACCTTTGTAAAACCATCCCTGGGAGAGGCAGGCACTGAGTGCTGCCCAGCCGGGGGGCTCTGGCTGCCCCTCCAACTCCTGGAGACCTTGTTTGTGTGTCCTGCGTAAGCCAGCGTGACCCTCACATAAGCTCTTTTTGTTCATCCCTGTTCTGTTAGCCTGTACCTATTCATTCCTTTTCTGTTTTTGTCCCTGTTCCGTTTGCCTGTCCCTATTCATTCCTTTTTTGTTTTTGTCCCTGTTCTGTTTGCCTGTCCCTGTTCCTGTTCTTCATGTCCCTGTTTGTTTTCTTCTTGTCCCTGTTCGTTTTCATGTCCCTGTTGGGGGGCGATTTGTGGCGTAAAGACCGCACGGACAACGGGGTTCTTTCAGGATCTGTAACTGCTACCTCTTTATTGATGACATATCTTGAACTCTCTCTTACTGAAGGCATAACTTCATCTCTCAGAGTGAGGGCACAACTTCATTCTATCCCTTATTCAGGAAAGGCTCCCTTCCTATAACTTCCGCCTCACAGCAGTACCTTTCCACTAACTAGCCATTGGTCAACAACTTTGCCCGGCAACAGCAAACACCCAGCCACTTCCATGCATTAATGGCTGGAGAACTAGCCACCCCAGACAAGAAGGTGTCACCTGAATCACCCTTCTTTGTTCCCTCTCAACTCTTTACTTTCCTGATGGTCTCTACTTTAATAGTCGGATGTTATCACTAACCATGGGGCTTGTCGACCCCCATGGCCACACTCCCACATCTTCCCCTTCTTTATTAACATAAGAAAGCGCGATTAACACAAATTAAGAAGGCAGGATCAACACAAACTAAAACACAGAGAAAAACTGCCAGGCATACTAAGTCTATCTTTAACAATCTTTGTAAAACCGTCCCTGGGAGAGGCAGGCACTGAGTGCTGCCCAGCCGGGGGGCTCTGGCTGCCCCTCCAACTCCTGGAGTCATTGTTTGTGGGTCCAGCATATGCCAGTGGGACCCTCCCATATGCTGTTTTTTGTTTCTCCCTGCTCTGTTAGCCTGTCCCTGTTCCTGTTCTTCATGTCCCTGTTTAAGGTGTCTCCTGAATCACCCTTCTTTGTTCCCTCTCAACTCTTTAATTTCCTGATGGCCTCATCTTTAAGAGTCGGATGTTATCACCAACCATGGGACTTGTGGATCCCCATGGCCATGCTCCTACAACTCCCCCTTCTTTATTAACATAAAAGAGCTCGATTAACACAAATTAAGAAAGCAGGTTTAACACAAATTAAGAAGGCGCGATTAACAGAAATTATGAAAGCAAGAGTAACACAAATTAAGAAAGCACTATTAACACAAACTAAAATACAGAGAAAAACTGCCAGGCATACTAATTCCATCTTTTACAAACTTTGTAACCCCATCCCTGGGAGAGGCAGGCACTGAGTGCTGCCCAGCCGGGGGGCTCTGGCTGCCCCTCCAACTCCTGGAGTCCTTGTTTGTGGGTCCTGCCTATGCCAGCGAGACCCTCCCATACGCTGTTTTTTGTTTGTCCCTGTTCTGATAGCCTGTCCCTATTCATTCCTTTTTTGTTTTTGTCCCTGTTCTGTTAGACTATCCCTGTTCCTGTTCTTCATGTCCCTTTTTATGGTGTCTCCTGAATCACCCTTCTTTGTTCCCTCTCAACTCTTTAAATTCCTGATGGTCTCATCCTTAAGAGTCGGATGTTATCACCAACCATGGGGCTTGTCGACCCCCATGGCCACACTCCCACATCTTCCCCTTCTTTATTAACATAAGAAAGCGCGATTAACACAAATTAAGAAGGCAGGATCAACACAAACTAAAACACAGAGAAAAACTGCCAGGCATACTAAGTCTATCTTTAACAATCTTTGTAAAACCATCCCTGGGAGAGGCAGGCACTGAGTGCTGCCCAGCCGGGGGGCTCTGGCTGCCTCTCCAACTCCTGGAGTCCTTGTTTGTGGGTCCTGCCTATGCCAGCGAGACACTCCCATACGCTGTTTTTTGTTTGTCGCTGTTCTGATAGCATGTCCCTATTCATTCCTTTTTTGTTTTGTCCCTGTTCTGTTAGGCTGTCCCTGTTCCTGTTCTTCATGTCCCTGCTTAAGGTGTCTCCTGAATCACCCTTCTTTGTTCCCTCTCAAGGCTTTACTTTCCTGATGGTCTCTACTTTAAGAGTCCGATGTTATCACCAACCATGGGGCTTGTCGACCCCCATGGCCACACTCCCACATCTTCCCCTTCTTCATTAACTTAAGAAAGCGCGATTAACACAAATTAAGAAGGCAGGATCAACACAAACTAAAACACAGAGAAAAACTGCCAGGCATACTAATTCCATCTTTTACAAACTTTGTAACCCCATCCCTGGGAGAGGCAGGCACTGAGTGCTGCCCAGCAGGGGGGCTCTGGCTGCCCCTCTAACTCCTGGAGTCTTTCTTTGTGGGTCCTGCCTGTGCTAGCGAGACCCTCCCATATGCTGTTTTATGTTTGTCCCTGTTCTGATAGCCTGTCCCTATTCATTCCTTTTTTGTTTTTGTCCCTGTTCTGTTAGACTATCCCTGTTCCTGTTCTTCATGTCCCTGGTTAAGGTGTCTTTTGAATAACCCTTCTTTGTTCCCTCTCAAGGGTTTACTTTCCTGATGGTCTCTACTTTAATAGTCGGATGTTATCACCAACCATGGGGCTTGTCGACCCCCATGGCCACACTCCCACATCTTCCCCTTCTTTATTAACATAAAACAGCGCGATTAACACAAATTAAGAAGGCAGGATCAACACAAAATAAAACACAGAGAAAAACTGCCAGGCATACTAAGTCTATCTTTAACAATCTTTGTAAAACCATCCCTGGGAGAGGCAGGCACCGAGCGCTGCCCAGCCGGGGGGCTCTGGCTGCCCCTCCAACTCCTGGAGTCCTTGTTTGTGGGTCCTGCGTATGCCAACGAGACCCTACCATACGCTGTTTTTTGTTTGTCCCTGTTCTGATAGCCTGTCCCTATTCATTCCTTTTTTGTTTTTGTCCCTGTTCTGTTAGACTATCCCTGTTCCTGTTCTTCATGTCCCTGTTTAAGGTGTCTCCTGAATCACCCTTCTTTGTTCCCTTTCAACTCTTTACTTTCCTGATGGTCTCTACTTTAATAGTCGGATGTTATCACCAACCATGGGATTGTCCACCCCCATGGTCATGCTCCCACATCTCCCCCTTCTTTATTAACATAAAAGAGCTTGATTAACACAAATTAAGAAAGCAGGTTTAACACAAATTAAGAAGGCGCGATTAACAGAAATTAAGAAAGGAAGAGTAACACAAATTAAGAAAGAACTATTAACACAAACTAAAATACAGAGAAAAACTGCCAGGCATACTAATTCCATCTTTAACAAACGTTGTAACCCCATCCCTGGGAGAGGCAGGCACTGAGTGCTGCCCAGCCGGGGGGCTCTGGCTGCCCCTCCAACTCCTGGAGTCCTTGTTTGTGGGTCCTGCGTAAGCCAGCGTGACCCTCCCATAAGCTCTTTTTGTTCGTCCCTGTTCTGTTAGCCTGTCCCTATTCATTCCTTTTTTGTTTTTGTCCCTGTTCTGTTAGCCTGTCCCTGTTCCTGTTCTTCATGTCCCTGTTTGTTTTCTTCTCGTCCCTGTTCGTTTCATGTCCCTTTTGGGGGGCGATTTGTGGCGTAAAGACCGCACGGACAACGGGGTTCTTTCAGGATCTGTAACTGCTACCTCTTTATTGATGACATAACTTTAACTCTCTCTTACTGAGGGCATAAGTTCATCTCTCAGAGTGAGGGCACAACTTCATTCTATCCCTTATTCAGGAAAGGCTCCCTTCCTATAATTTCCGCCTCACAGCAGTACCTTTCCACTAACTAGTCATTGGTCAACAACTTTGCCCGGCAACACCAAACACCCAGCCACTTCCATGCATTAATGGCTGGAGAACTAGCCACCCCAGACAACAAGGTGTCACCTGAATCACCCTTCTTTGTTCTCTCTCAACTCTTTACTTTCCTGATGGTCTCATCATTAAGAGTCTGATGTTACCACCAACCATGGGGCTTGTCGACCCCCATGGCCACACTCCCACATCTTCCCCTTCTTTATTAACATAAGAAAGCGCGATTAACACAAATTAAGAAGGCAGGATCAATACAAACTAAAACACAGAGAAAAACTGCCAGGCATACTAATTCCATCTTTAACAAACTTTGTAACCCCATCCCTGGGAGAGGCAGGCACTGAGTGCTTCCCAGCTGGGGGGCTCTGGCTGCCCCTCCAACTCCTGGAGTCCTTGTTTGTGGGTCCTGCCTATGCCAGCGAGACCCTCCCATAGGCTATTTTTTGTTTGTCCCTGTTCTGATAGCCTGTCCCTATTCATTCCTTTTTTGTTTTTGTCCCTGTTCTGTTAGACTATCCCTGTTCCTGTTCTTCATGTCCCTGTTTAAGGTGTCTCCTGAATCACCCTTCTTTGTTCCCTCTCAACTCTTTACTTTCCTGATGGTCTCATCATTAAGAGTCTGATGTTATCACCAACCATGGGGCTTGTCGACCCCCATGGCCACACTCCTACATCTCCCCCTTCTTTATTAACTTAAGAAAGCGCGATTAACACATATTAAGAAGGCAGGATCAACACAAACTAAAACACAGAGAAAAACTGCCAGGCATACTAAGTCTATCTTTAACAACCTTTGTAAAACCATCCCTGGCAGAGGCAGGCACTGAGTGCTGCCCAGCCGGGGGGCTCTGGCTGCCCCTCCAACTCCTGGAGTCCTTGTTTGTGGGTCCAGCATATGCCAGTGGGACTCTCCCATATGCTGTTTTTTGTTTCTCCCTGCTCCATTAGCCTGTCCCTGTTCCTGTTCTTCATGTCCCTGTTTAAGGTGTCTCCTGAATCACCCTTCTTTGTTCCCTCTCAACTCTTTACTTTCCTGATGGCCTCATCTTTAAGAGTTGGATGTTATCGCCAACCATGGGACTTGTGGACCCCCATGGCCATGCTCCCACATCTCCCCCTGCTTTATTAACATAAAAGAGCTCGATTAACACAAATTAAGAAAGCAGGTTTAACACAAATTAAGAAGGCGCCATTAACAGAAATTAAGAAAGCAAGAGTAACACAAATTAAGAAAGCACTATTAACACAAACTAAAACACAGAGAAAAACTGCCAGGCATACTAATTCCATCTTTTACAAATTTTGTAACCCCATCCCTGGGAGAGGCAGGCACTGAGTGCTGCCCAGCTGGGGGGCTCTGGCTGCCCCTCCAACTCCTGGAGTCCTTGTTTGTGGGTCCTGCCTATGCCAGCGAGACCCTCCCATACGCTGTTTTTTGTTTGTCCCTGTTCTGATAGCCTGTCCCTATTCATTCCTTTTTTTTTTTCCTCCCTGTTCTGTTAGACTATCCCTGTTCCTGTTCTTCATGTCCCTGTTTAAGGTGTCTCCTGAATCACCCTTCTTTGTTCCCTCTCAACTCTTTAATTTCCTGATGGCCTCATCTTTAAGAGTTGGATGTTATCACCAACCATGGGACTTGTGGACCCCCATGGCCATGCTCCCACATCTCCCCCTTCTTTATTAACATAAAAGAGCCTGATTAACACAAATTAAGAAAGCAGGTTTAACACAAATTAAGAAGGCGCGATTAACAGAAATTATGAAAGCAAGAGTAACACAAATTAAGAAAGCACTATTAACACAAACTAAAACACAGAGAAAAACTGCCAGGCATACTAATTCCATCTTTTACAAACTTTGTAACCCCATCCCTGGGAGAAGCAGGCACTGAGTGCTGCCCAGCTGGGGGGCTCTGGCTGCCCCTCCAACTCCTGGAGTCCTTGTTTGGGGGTCCTGCGTAAGCCAGCGTGACCCTCCCATACCCTCTTTTTCTTCGTCCCTGTTCTGTTAGCCTGTACCTATTCATTCCTTTTCTGTTTTTGTCCCTGTTCCGTTTGCCTGTCCCTATTCATTCCTTTTTTGTTTTTGTCCCTGTGCTGTTTGCCTGTCTCTGTTCCTGTTCTTCATACCCCTGTTTGTTTTCTTCTCGTCCCTGTTCGTTTTCATGTCCCTGTTGGGGGGCGATTTGTGGCGTAAAGACCGCACGGACAACGGGGTTCTTTCAGGATCTGTAACTGCTACCTCTTTATTGATGACATATCTTGAACTCTCTCTTACTGAAGGAATAACTTCATCTCTCAGAGTGAGGGCACAACTTCATTCTATCCCTTATTCAGGAAAGGCTCCCTTCCTATAATTTCCGCCTCACAGCAGTACCTTTCCACTAACTAGTCATTGGTCAACAACTTTGCCCGGCAACACCAAACACCCAGCAACTTCCATGCTTTAATGGCTGGAGAACAAGCCACCCCAGACAACAAGGTGTCACCTGAATCACCCTTCTTTGTTCCCTCCCAGCTCTTTAAATTCCTGATGGTCTCATCCTTAAGAGTCCTATGTTATTACCAACCATGGGGCTTGACGACCCCCATGGCCACACTCCCACATCTCCTCCTTTTTTATTAACATAAGAAAGCGCGATTAACACAAATTAAGAAGGAGGATCAACACAAACTAAAACACAGAGAAAAACTGCCAGGCATACTAAGTCTATCTTTAACAACCTTTGTAAAACCATCCCTGGGAGAGGCAGGCACGGAGTGCTGCCCAGCTGGGGGGCTCTGGCTGCCCCTCTAACTCCTGGAGTCCTTGTTTGTGGGTCCTGCCTATGCCAGCGAGACCCTCCCATAGGCTGCTTTTTGTTTGTCCCTGTTCTGATAGCCTGTCCCTATTCATTCCTTTTTTGTTTTTGTCCCTGTTCTGTTAGACTATCCCTGTTCCTGTTCTTCATGTCCCTGTTTATGGTGTCTCCTGAATCACCCTTCTTTGTTCCCTCTCAAGGCTTTACTTTCCTGATGGTCTCTACTTTAATAGTCGGATGTTATCACCAACCATGGGGCTTGTCGACCCCCATGGCCAGACTCCCACATCTTCCCCTTCTTTATTAACATAAGAAAGTGCGATTAACACAAATTAAGAAGGCAGGATCAACACAAACTAAAACACAGAGAAAAACTGCCAGGCATACTAAGTCTATCTTTAACAATCTTTGTAAAACCGTCCCTGGGAGAGGCAGGCACCGAGTGCTGCCCAGCCGGGGGGCCTTGGCTGCCCCTCCAACTCCTGGAGTCCTTGTTTGTGGGTCCTGCCTATGCCAGTGGGACTCTCCCATATGCTCTTTTTTGTTTCTCCCTGCTCTGTTAGCCTGTCCCTGTTCCTGTTCTTCATGTCCCTGGTTAAGGTGTCTCCTGAATCACCCTTCTTTGTTCCCTCTCAACTCTTTACTTTCCTGATGGCCTCATCTTTAAGAGTCGGATGTTATCACCAACCATGGGACTTGTCGACCCCCATGGCCAGGCTCCCACATCTCCCCCTTCTTTATTAACATAAAAGAGCTCGATTAACACAAATTAAGAAAGCAGGTTTAACACAAATTAAGAAGGCGCGATTAACAGAAATTAAGAAAGCAAGAGTAACACAAATTAAGAAGGCAGGATCAACACAAACTAAAACACAGAGAAAAACTGCCAGGCATACTAAGTCTATCTTTAACAACCTTTGTAAAACCATCCCTGGGAGAGGCAGGCACGGAGTGCTGCCCAGCTGGGGGGCTCTGGCTGCCCCTCTAACTCCTGGAGTCCTTGTTTGTGGGTCCTGCCTATGCCAGCGAGACCCTCCCATAGGCTGCTTTTTGTTTGTCGCTGTTCTGATAGCCTGTCCCTATTCATTCCTTTTTTGTTTTTGTCCCTGTTCTGTTAGACTATCCCTGTTCCTGTTCTTCATGTCCCTGGTTAAGGTGTCTCCTGAATCACCCTTCTTTGTTCCCTCTCAAGGCTTTCCTTTCCTGATGGTCTCATCCTTAAGAGTCGGATGTTATCACCAACCATGGGGCTTGTCGACCCCCATGGCCACACTCCCACATCTTCCCCTTCATTATTAACATAAGAAAGCACAATTAACACAAATTAAGAAGGCAGGATCAACACAAAGTAAAACACAGAGAAAAACTGCCAGGCATACTAAGTCTATCTTTAACAACCTTTGTAAAACCATCCCTGGGAGAGGCAGGCACTGAGTACTGCCCAGCTGGGGGGCTCTGGCTGCCCCTCCGACTACTGGAGTCCTTGTTTGTGGGTCCAGCATATGCCAGTGGGACACTCCCATATGCTGTTTTTTGTTTCTCCCTGCTCTGTTAGCCTGTCCCTGTTCCTGTTCTTCATGTCCCTGGTTAAGGTGTCTCCTGAATCACCCTTCTTTGTTCCCTCTCAACTCTTTCCTTTCCTGATGGCCTCATCTTTAAGAGTTGGATGTTATCACCAACCATGGGACTTGTCGACCCCCATGGCCATGCTCCCACAACTCCCCCTTCTTTATTAACATAAAAGAGCTCAATTAACACAATTTAAGAAAGCAGGTTTAACACAAATTATGAAGGCGTGATTAACAGAAATTAAGAAAGCAAGAGTAACACAAATTAAGAAAGCACTATTAACACAAACTAAAATACAGAGAAAAACTGCCAGGCATACTAAGACTATCTTTAAAAAACTTTGCAACCCCATCCCTGGGAGTGGCAGGCACTGAGTGCTGCCCAGCTGGGGGGCTCTGGCTGCCTCTATAACTCCTGGAGTCCTTGTTTGTGGGTCCTGCCTATGCCAGCGAGACCCTCCCATACGCTGTTTTTTGTTTGTCCCTGTTCTGATAGCCTGTCCCTATTCATTCCTTTTTTGTTTTTGTCCCTGTTCTGTTAGACTATCCCTGTTCCTGTTCTTCATGTCCCTGTTTAAGGTGTCTCCTGAATCACCCTTCTTTGTTCCCTCGCAAGGCTTTACTTTCCTCGTGGCCTCATCTTTAAGAGTCGGATGTGATCACCAACCATGGGGCTTGTCGACCCCCATGGCCACACTCCCACATCTCCTCCTTCTTTATTAACATAAGAAAGCGCAATTAACACAAATTAAGAAGGCAGGATCAACACAAACTAAAACACAGAGAAAAGCTGCCAGGCATACTAAGACTATCTTTAACAAACTTTGCAACCCCATCCCTGGGAGAGGCAGGCACTGAGGGCTGCCCAGCCGGGGGGCTCTGGCTGCCCCTCCAACTCCTGGAGTCCTTGTTTGTGGGTCCTGCGTAAGCCAGCGTGACCCTCCCATAAGCTCTTTTTGTTCGTCCCTGTTCTGTTAGCCTGTCCCTATTCATTCCTTTTTTTTTTTTTGTCCCTGTGCTGTTAGGCTGTCCCTGTTCCTGTTCTTCATGTCCCTGTTTGTTTTCTTCTTGTCCCTGTTCGTTTTCATGTCCCTGTTGGGGGGCGATTTGTGGCGTAAAGACCGCACGGACAACGGGGTTCTTTCAGGATCTGTAACTGCTACCTCTTTATTGATGACATATCTTGAACTCTCTCTTACTGAAGGCATAACTTCATCTCTCAGAGTGAGGGCACAACTTCATTCTATCCCTTATTCAGGAAAGGCTCCCTTCCTATAACTTCCGCCTCACAGCAGTACCTTTCCACTAACTAGCCATTGGTCAACAACTTTGCCCGGCAACAGCAAACACCCAGCCACTTCCATGCATTAATGGCTGGAGAACTAGCCACCCCAGACAAGAAGGTGTCACCTGAATCACCCTTCTTTGTTCCCTCTCAACTCTTTACTTTCCTGATGGTCTCTACTTTAATAGTCGGATGTTATCACCAACCATGGGGCTTGTCGACCCCCATGGCCACACTCCCACGTCTTCCCCTTCTTTATTAACATAAGAAAGCGCGATTAACACAAATTAAGAAGGCAGGATCAACACAAACTAAAACACAGAGAAAAACTGCCAGGCATACTAAGTCTATCTTTAACAATCTTTGTAAAACCGTCCCTGGGAGAGGCAGGCACTGAGTGCTGCCCAGCCGGGGGGCTCTGGCTGCCCCTCCAACTCCTGGAGTCCTTGTTTGTGGGTCCAGCATATGCCAGTGGGACCCTCCCATATGCTGTTTTTTGTTTCTCCCTGCTCTGTTAGCCTGTCCCTGTTCCTGTTCTTCATGTCCCTGTTTAAGGTGTCTCCTGAATCACCCTTCTTTGTTCCCTCTCAACTTTTTAATTTCCTGATGGCCTCATCTTTAAGAGTCGGATGTTATCACCAACCATGGGACTTGTGGATCCCCATGGCCATGCTCCCACATCTCCCCCTTCTTTATTAACATAAAAGAGCTCGATTAACACAAATTAAGAAAGCAGGTTTAACACAAATTAAGAAGGCGCGATTAACAGAAATTATGAAAGCAAGAGTAACACAAATTAAGAAAGCACTATTAACACAAACTAAAATACAGAGAAAAACTGCCAGGCATACTAATTCCATCTTTTACAAACTTTGTAACCCCATCCCTGGGAGAGGCAGGCACTGAGTGCTGCCCAGCCGGGGGGCTCTGGCTGCCTCTCCAACTCCTGGAGTCCTTGTTTGTGGGTCCTGCCTATGCCAGCGAGACCCTCCCATACGCTGTTTTTTTTTTGTCGCTGTTCTGATAGCATGTCCCTATTCATTCCTTTTTTGTTTTGTCCCTGTTCTGTTAGCCCGTCCCTGTTCCTGTTCTTCATGTCCCTGCTTAAGGTGTCTCCTGAATCACCCTTCTTTTTTCCCTCTCAAGGCTTTACTTTCCTGATGGTCTCTACTTTAAGAGTCCGATGTTATCACCAACCATGGGGCTTGTCGACCCCCATGGCCACACTCCCACATCTTCCCCTTCTTCATTAACTTAAGAAAGCGCGATTAACACAAATTAAGAAGGCAGGATCAACACAAACTAAAACACAGAGAAAAACTGCCAGGCATACTAATTCCATCTTTTTCAAACTTTGTAACCCCATCCCTGGGAGAGGCAGGCACTGAGTGCTGCCCAGCAGGGGGGCTCTGGCTGCCCCTCTAACTCCTGGAGTCTTTCTTTGTGGGTCCTGCCTGTGCCAGCGAGACCCTCCCATATGCTGTTTTATGTTTGTCCCTGTTCTGATAGCCTGTCCTTATTCATTCCTTTTTTGTTTTTGTCCCTGTTCTGTTAGACTATCCCTGTTCCTGTTCTTCATGTCCCTGGTTAAGGTGTCTTTTGAATAACCCTTCTTTGTTCCCTCTCAAGGGTTTACTTTCCTGATGGTCTCTACTTTAATAGTCGGATGTTATCACCAACCATGGGGCTTGTCGACCCCCATGGCCACACTCCCACATCTTCCCCTTCTTTATTAACATAAAACAGCGCGATTAACACAAATTAAGAAGGCAGGATCAACACAAACTAAAACACAGAGAAAAACTGCCAGGCATACTAAGTCTATCTTTAACAATCTTTGTAAAACCATCCCTGGGAGAGGCAGGCACCGAGCGCTGCCCAGCCGGGGGGCTCTGGCTGCCCCTCCAACTCCTGGAGTCCTTGTTTGTGGGTCCAGCATATGCCAGTGGGACCCTCCCATATGCTGTTTTTTGTTTCTCCCTGCTCTGTTTGCCTGCCCCTGTTCCTGTTCTTCATGTCCCTGGTTAAGGTGTCTCCTGAATCACCCTTCTTTGTTCCCTCTCAAGGCTTTACTTTCCTGATGGCCTCATCTTTAAGAGTCAGATGTTATCACCAACCATGGGACTTGTCGACCCCCATGGCCATGCTCCCACAACTCCCCCTTCTTTATTAACATAAAAGAGCTCGATTAACACAAATTAAGAAAGCAGGTTTAACACAAATTATGAAGGCGCGATTAACAGAAATTAAGAAAGCAAGAGTAACACAAATTAAGAAAGCACTATTAACACAAACTAAAACACAGAGAAAAACTGCCAGGCATACTAATTCCATCTTTAACAAACTTTGTAACCCCATCCCTGGGAGAGGCAGGCACTGAGTGCTGCCCAGCCGGGGGGCTCTGGCTGCCCCTCCAACTCCTGGAGTCCTTGTTTGTGGGTCCTGCCTATGTCAGCGAGACCCTCCCATACGCTGTTTTTTGTTTGTCCCTGTTCTGATAGCCTGTCCCTATTCATTCCTTTTTTGTTTTTGTCCCTGTTCTGTTAGACTATCCCTGTTCCTGTTCTTCATGTCCCTGTTTATGGTGTCTCCTGAATCACCCTTCTTTGTTCCCTCTCAAGGCTTTACTTTCCTGATGGTCTCTACTTTAATAGTCTGATGTTATCACCAACCATGGGGCTTGTCGACCCCCATGGCCACACTCCCACATCTTCCCCTTCTTTATTAACATAAGAAAGTGCGATTAACACAAATTAAGAAGGCAGGATCAACACAAACTAAAACACAGAGAAAAACTGCCAGGCATACTAAGTCTATCTTTAACAATCTTTGTAAAACCGTCCCTGGGAGAGGCAGGCACCGAGTGCTGCCCAGCCGGGGGGCCTTGGCTGCCCCTCCAACTCCTGGAGTCCTTGTTTGTGGGTCCAGCATATGCCAGTGGGACCCTCCCATATGCTGTTTTTTGTTTCTCCCTGCTCTGTTTGCCTGTCCCTGTTCCTGTTCTTCATCTCCCTGTTTGTTTTCTTCTCGTCCCTGTTCGTTTTCATGTCCCTGTTGGGGGGCGATTTGTGGCGTAAAGACCGCACGGACAACGGGGTTCTTTCAGGATCTGTAACTGCTACCTCTTTATTGATGACATAACTTGAACTCTCTCTTACTGAGGGCATAAGTTCATCTCTCAGAGTGAGGGCACAACTTCATTCTATCCCTTATTCAGGAAAGGCTCCCTTCCTATAATTTCCGCCTCACAGCAGTACCTTTCCACTAACTAGTCATTGGTCAACAACTTTGCCCGGCAACAGCAAACACCCAGCAACTTCCATGCTTTAATGGCTGGAGAACTAGCCACCCCAGACAAGAAGGTGTCACCTGAATCACCCTTCTTTGTTCCCTCTCAACTCTTTAAATTCCTGATGGTCTCATCCTTAAGAGTCGGATGTTATTACCAACCATGGGGCTTGTCGACCCCCATGGCCACATTCCCACATCTCCTCCTTCTTTATTAACATAAGAAAGCGCGATTATCACAAATTAAGAAGGCAGGATCAACACAAACTAAAACACAGAGAAAAACTGCCAGGCATACTAAGTCTATCTTTAACAACCTTTGTAAAACCAACCCTGGGAGAGGCAGGCACTGAGCGCTGCCCAGCCGGGGGGCTCTTGCTGCCCCTCCAACTCCTGGAGTCCTTGTTTGTGGGTCCAGCATATGCCAGCGGGACCCTCCCATATGCTGTTTTTTGTTTCTCCCTGCTCTGTTAGCCTGTCCCTGTTCCTGTTCTTCATGTCCCTGTTTAAGGTGTCTCCTGAATCACCCTTCTTTGTTCCCTCTCAACTCTTTACTTTCCTGATGATCTCTACTTTAATAGTCGGATGTTATCACCAACCATGGGACTTGTCGACCCCCATGGCCATGCTCCCACATCTCCCCCTTCTTTATTAACATAAAAGAGCTTGATTATCACAAATTAAGAAAGCAGGTTTAACACAAATTAAGAAGGCGCGATTAACAGAAAATAAGAAAGGAAGAGTAACACAAATTAAGAAAGAACTATTAACACAAACTAAAATACAGAGAAAAACTGCCAGGCATACTAATTCCGTCTTTAACAAACTTTGTAACCCCATCCCTGGGAGAGGCAGGCACTGAGTGCTGCCCAGCCGGGGGGCTCTGGCTGCCCCTCCAACTCCTGGAGTCCTTGTGTGAGGGTCCTGCGTATGCCAGCGAGACCCTCCCATAAGCTGTTTTTTGTTTGTCCCTGTTCTGATAGCCTGTCCCTATTCATTCCTTTTTTGTTTTTGTCCCTGTTCTGTTAGACTATCCCTGTTCCTGTTCTTCATGTCCCTGTTTAAGGTGTCTCCTGAATTACCCTTCTTTGTTCCCTCTCAACTCTTTACTTTCCTCATGGCCTCATCTTTAGGAGTCCAATGTTATCACCAACCATGGGAC
The DNA here is from genome assembly GCF_964034855.1 of Anser brachyrhynchus. Classification (NCBI taxonomy): domain Eukaryota; kingdom Metazoa; phylum Chordata; class Aves; order Anseriformes; family Anatidae; genus Anser; species Anser brachyrhynchus. Next base: position 55,967 of record NW_027663637.1, on the reverse strand, counting down.
TTGTCGACCCCCATGGCCAGGAGCCCACATCTCCCCCTTCTTTATTAAAATAAAAGAGCTCGATTAACACAAATTAAGAAAGCAGGTTTAACACAAATTATGAAGGCGTGATTAACAGAAATTTAGAAAGCAAGAGTAACACAAATTAAGAAGGCAGGATCAACACAAACTAAAACACAGAGAAAAACTGCCAGGAATACTAAGTCTATCTTTAACAACCTTTGTAAAACCATCCCTGGGAGAGGCAGGCACTGAGTGCTGCCCAGCCGGGGGGCTCTGGCTGCCCCTCCAACTCCTGGAGTCCTTGTTTGTGGGTCCTGCCTATGCCAGCGAGACCCTCCCATACGCTGCTTTTTGTTTGTCGCTGTTCTGATAGCCTGTCCCTATTCATTCCTTTTTTGTTTTTGTCCCTGTTCTGTTAGACTATCCCTGTTCCTGTTCTTCATGTCCCTGGTTAAGGTGTCTCCTGAATCACCCTTCTTTGTTCCCTCTCAAGGCTTTCCTTTCCTGATGGTCTCATCCTTAAGAGTCGGATGTTATCACCAACCATGGGGCTTGTCGAGCCCCATGGCCACACTCCCACATCTTCCCCTTCTTTATTAACATAAGAAAGCACAATTAACACAAATTAAGAAGGCAGGATCAACACAAACTAAAACACAGAGAAAAACTGCCAGGCATACTAAGTCTATCTTTAACAACCTTTGTAAAACCATCCCTGGGAGAGGCAGGCACTGAGTACTGCCCAGCTGGGGGGCTCTGGCTGCCCCTCCGACTACTGGAGTCCTTGTTTGTGGGTCCAGCATATGCCAGTGGGACCCTCCCATATGCTGTTTTTTGTTTCTCCCTGCTCTATTAGCCTGTCCCTGTTCCTGTTCTTCATGTCCCTGGTTAAGGTGTCTCCTGAATCACCCTTCTTTGTTCCCTCTCAACTCTTTACTTTCCTGATGGCCTCATCTTTAAGAGTGGGTTGTTATCAGCAACCATGGGACTTGTCGACCCCCATGGCCATGCTCCCACATCTCCCCCTTCTTTATTAAAATAAAAGAGCTCGATTAACACAAATTAAGAAAGCAGGTTTAACACAAATTAAGAAGGCGCGATTAACAGAAATTAAGATAGCAAGAGTAACACAAATTAAAAAAGCACTATTAACACAAACTAAAATACAGAGAAAAACTGAAAGGCATACTAATTCCATCTTTAACAAACTTTGTAACCCCATCCCTGGGAGAGGCAGGCACTGAGTGCTTCCCAGCTGGGGGGCTCTGGCTGCCCCTCCAACTCCTGGAGTCCTTGTTTGTGGGTCCTGCCTATGCCAGCGAGACCCTCCCATACGCTGTTTTTTGTTTGTCCCTGTTCTGATAGCCTGTCCCTATTCATTACTTTTTTGTTTTTGTCCCTGTTCTGTTAGACTATCCCTGTTCCTGTTCTTCATGTCCCTGTTTAAGGTGTCTCCTGAATCACCCTTCTTTGTTCCCTCGCAAGGCTTTACTTTCCTCATGGTCTCATCTTTAAGAGTCGGATGTGATCACCAACCATGGGGCTTGTCGACCCCCATGGCCACACTCCCACATCTCCTCCTTCTTTATTAACATAAGAAAGCGCAATTAACACAAATTCAGAAGGCAGGATCAACACAAACTAAAACACAGAGAAAAACTGCCAGGCATACTAATTCCATCTTTAACAAAATTTGTAAAACCATCCCTGGGAGAGGCAGGCACTGAGTGCTGCCCAGCCGGGGGGCTCTGGCTGCCCCTCCGACTACTGGAGTCCTTGTTTGTGGGTCCAGCATATGCCAGTGGGACCCTCCCATATGCTGTTTTTTGTTTCTCCCTGCTCCGTTATCCTGTCCCTGTTCCTGTTCTTCATGTCCCTGGTTAAGGTGTCTCCTGAATCACCCTTCTTTGTTCCCTCTCAAGGCTTTCCTTTCCTGATGGTCTCATCTTTAAGAGTCGGATGTGATCACCAACCATGGGACTTGTCGACCCCCATGGCCACACTCCCACATCTCCTCCTTCTTTATTAACATAAGAAAGCGCAATTAACACAAATTAAGAAAGCAGGATCAACACAAACTAAAACACAGAGAAAAACTGCCAGGCATACTAAGACTATCTTTAACAAACTTTGCAACCCCATCCCTGGGAGAGGCAGGCACTGAGTGCTACCCAGCCGGGGGGCTCTGGCTGCCCCTCCAACTCCTGGAGTCCTTGTTTGTGGGTCCTGCGTAAGCCAGCGTGACCCTCCCATAAGCTCTTTTTGTTCATCCCTGTTCTGTTAGCCTGTACCTATTCATTCCTTTTTGTTTTTTTTTCCCTGTTCCCTTTGCCTGTCCCTATTCATTCCTTTTTTGTTTTTGTCCCTGTTCTGTTAGCCTGTCCCTGTTCCTGTTCTTCATGTCCCTGTTTGTTTTCTTCTCGTCCCTGTTCGTTTTCATGTCCCTGTTGGGGGGCGATTTGTGGCGTAAAGACCGCACGGACAACGGGGTTCTTTCAGGATCTGTAACTGCTACCTCTTTATTGATGACATAACTTGAACTCTCTCTTACTGAGGGCATAACTTCATCTCTCAGAGTGAGGGCACAACTTCATTCTATCCCTTATTCAGGAAAGGCTCCCTTCCTATAATTTCCGCCTCACAGCAGTACCTTTCCACTAACTAGTCATTGGTCAACAACTTTGCCCGGCAACAGCAAACACCCAGCCACTTCCATGCATTAATGGCTGGAGAACTAGCCACCCCAGACAAGAAGGTGTCACCTGAATCACCCTTCTTTGTTCCCTCTCAACTCTTTAAATTCCTGATGGTCTCATCCTTAACAGTCCTATGTTATCACCAACCATGGGGCTTGTCGACCCCCATGGCCACACTCCCACATCTCCTCCTTCTTTATTAACATACGAAAGCGCGATTAACACAAATTAAGAAGGCAGGATCAACACAAACTAAAACACAGAGAAAAACTGCCAGGCATACTAAGTCTATCTTTAACAACCTTTGTAAAACCATCCCTGGGAGAGGCAGGCACGGAGTGCTGCCCAGCTGGGGGGCTCTGGCTGCCCCTCCAACTCCTGGAGTCCTTGTTTGTGGGTCCAGCATATGCCAACGAGACCCTCCCATAGGCTGTTTTCTGTTTGTCCCTGCTCTGTTAGCCTGTCCCTGTTCCTGTTCTTCATGTCCCTGTTTAAGGTGTCTCCTGAATCACCCTTCTTTGTTCCCTCTCAACTCTTTAATTTCCTGATGGCCTCATCTTTAAGAGTCGGATGTTATCACCAGTCATGGGACTTGTGGATCCCCATGGCCATGCTCCTACAACTCCCCCTTCTTTATTAACATAAAAGAGCTCGATTAACACAAATTAAGAAAGCAGGTTTAACACAAATTAAGAAGGCGCGATTAACAGAAATTATGAAAGCAAGAGTAACACAAATTAAGAAGGCAGGATCAACACAAACTAAAACACAGAGAAAAACTGCCAGGCATACTAAGTCTATCTTTAACAATCTTTGTAAAACCATCCCTGGGAGAGGCAGGCAATGAGTGCTGCCCAGCCGGGGGGCTCTGGCTGCCTCTCCAACTCCTGGAGTCCTTGTTTGTGGGTCCTGCCTATGCCAGCGAGACCCTCCCATACGCTGTTTTTTGTTTGTCGCTGTTCTGATAGCATGTCCCTATTCATTCCTTTTTTGTTTTGTCCCTGTTCTGTTAGCCTGTCCCTGTTCCTGTTCTTCATGTCCCTGCTTAAGGTGTCTCCTGAATCACCCTTCTTTGTTCCCTCTCAAGGCTTTACTTTCCTGATGGTCTCTACTTTAAGAGTCCGATGTTATCACCAACCATGGGGCTTGTCGACCCCCATGGCCACACTCCCACATCTTCCCCTTCTTCATTAACTTAAGAAAGCGCGATTAACACAAATTAAGAAGGCAGGATCAACACAAACTAAAACACAGAGAAAAACTGCCAGGCATACTAATTCCATCTTTTACAAACTTTGTAACCCCATCCCTGGGAGAGGCAGGCACTGAGTGCTGCCCAGCAGGGGGGCTCTGGCTGCCCCTCTAACTCCTGGAGTCTTTCTTTGTGGGTCCTGCCTGTGCCAGCGAGACCCTCCCATATGCTGTTTTATGTTTGTCCCTGTTCTGATAGCCTGTCCCTATTCATTCCTTTTTTGTTTTTGTCCCTGTTCTGTTAGACTATCCCTGTTCCTGTTCTTCATGTCCCTGGTTAAGGTGTCTTTTGAATAACCCTTCTTTGTTCCCTCTCAAGGGTTTACTTTCCTGATGGTCTCTACTTTAATAGTCGGATGTTATCACCAACCATGGGGCTTGTCGACCCCCATGGCCACATTCCCACATCTCCTCCTTCTTTATTAACATAAGAAAGCGTGATTATCACAAATTAAGAAGGCAGGATCAACACAAACTAAAACACAGAGAAAAACTGCCAGGCATACTAAGACTATCTTTAACAACCTTTGTAAAACCAACCCTGGGAGAGGCAGGCACTGAGTGCTGCCCAGCCGGGGGGCTCTGGCTGCCCCTCCAACTCCTGGAGTCCTTGTTTGTGGGTCCTGCGTATGCCAACGAGACCCTACCATACGCTGTTTTTTGTTTGTCCCTGTTCTGATAGCCTGTCCCTATTCATTCCTTTTTTGTTTTTGTCCCTGTTCTGTTAGACTATCCCTGTTCCTGTTCTTCATGTCCCTGTTTAAGGTGTCTCCTGAATCACCCTTCTTTGTTCCCTTTCAACTCTTTACTTTCCTGATGGTCTCTACTTTAATAGTCGGATGTTATCACCAACCATGGGACTTGTCCACCCCCATGGTCATGCTCCCACATCTCCCCCTTCTTTATTAACATAAAAGAGCTTGATTAACACAAATTAAGAAAGCAGGTTTAACACAAATTAAGAAGGCGCGATTAACAGAAATTAAGAAAGGAAGAGTAACACAAATTAAGAAAGAACGATTAACACAAACTAAAATACAGAGAAAAACTGCCAGGCATACTAATTCCATCTTTAACAAACGTTGTAACCCCATCCCTGGGAGAGGCAGGCACTGAGTGCTGCCCAGCCGGGGGGCTCTGGCTGCCCCTCCAACTCCTGGAGTCCTTGTTTGTGGGTCCTGCCTATGCCAGCGAGACCCTCCCATACGCTGTTTTTTGTTTGTCCCTGTTCTGATAGCCTGTCCCTATTCACTCCTTTTTTTTTTTCCTCCCTGTTCTGTTAGACTATCCCTGTTCCTGTTCTTCATGTCCCTGTTTAAGGTGTCTCCTGAATCACCCTTCTTTGTTCCCTCTCAACTCTTTAATTTCCTGATGGCCTCATCTTTAAGAGTTGGATGTTATCACCAACCATGGGACTTGTGGACCCCCATGGCCATGCTCCCACATCTCCCCCTTCTTTATTAACATAAAAGAGCTTGATTAACACAAATTAAGAAAGCAGGTTTAACACAAATTAAGAAGGCGCGATTAACAGAAATTATGAAAGCAAGAGTAACACAAATTAAGAAAGCACTATTAACACAAACTAAAACACAGAGAAAAACTGCCAGGCATACTAATTCCATCTTTTACAAACTTTGTAACCCCATCCCTGGGAGAGGCAGGCACTGAGTGCTGCCCAGCTGGGGGGCTCTGGCTGCCCCTCCAACTCCTGGAGTCCTTGTTTGGGGGTCCTGCGTAAGCCAGCGTGACCCTCCCATACCCTCTTTTTGTTCGTCCCTGTTCTGTTAGCCTGTACCTATTCATTCCTTTTCTGTTTTTGTCCCTGTTCCGTTTGCCTGTCCCTATTCATTCCTTTTTTGTTTTTGTCCCTGTTCTGTTAGCCTGTCCCTGTTCCTGTTCTTCATACCCCTGTTTGTTTTCTTCTCGTCCCTGTTCGTTTTCATGTCCCTGTTGGGGGGCGATTTGTGGCGTAAAGACCGCACGGACAATGGGGTTCTTTCAGGATCTGTAACTGCTACCTCTTTATTGACGACATATCTTGAACTCTCTCTTACTGAAGGCATAACTTCATCTCTCAGAGTGAGGGCACAACTTCATTCTATCCCTTATTCAGGAAAGGCTCCCTTCCTATAATTTCCGCCTCACAGCAGTACCTTTCCACTAACTAGTCATTGGTCAACAACTTTGCCCGGCAACACCAAACACCCAGCAACTTCCATGCTTTAATGGCTGGAGAACAAGCCACCCCAGACAACAAGGTGTCACCTGAATCACCCTTGTTTGTTCCCTCTCAACTCTTTAAATTCCTGATGGTCTCATCCTTAAGAGTCCTATGTTATTACCAACCATGGGGCTTGACGACCCCCATGGCCACACTGCCACATCTCCTCCTTTTTTATTAACATAAGAAAGCGCGATTAACACAAATTAAGAAGGCGCGATTAACAGAAATTATGAAAGCAAGAGTAACACAAATTAAGAAAGCACTATTAACACAAACTAAAACACAGAGAAAAACTGCCAGGCATACTAATTCCATCTTTTACAAACTTTGTAACCCCATCCCTGGGAGAGGCAGGCACTGAGTGCTGCCCAGCTGGGGGGCTCTGGCTGCCCCTCCAACTCCTGGAGTCCTTGTTTGTGGGTCCTGCCTATGTCAGCGAGACCCTCCCATACGCTGTTTTTTGTTTGTCGCTGTTCTGATAGCATGTCCCTTTTCATTCCTTTTTTGTTTTGTCCCTGTTCTGTTAGGCTGTCCCTGTTCCTGTTCTTCATGTCCCTGCTTAAGGTGTCTCCTGAATCACCCTTCTTTGTTCCCTCTCAAGGCTTTACTTTCCTGATGGTCTCTACTTTAAGAGTCCGATGTTATCACCAACCATGGGGCTTGTCGACCCCCATGGCCACACTCCCACATCTTCCCCTTCTTTATTAACATAACAAAGCGCGATTAACACAAATTAAGAAGGCAGGATCAACACAAACTAAAACACAGAGAAAAACTGCCAGGCATACTAAGTCTATCTTTAACAACCTTTGTAAAACCATCCCTGGGAGAGGCAGGCACTGAGTACTGCCCAGCCAGGGGGCTCTGGCTGCCCCTCCAACTCCTGGAGTCCTTGTTTGTGGGTCCAGCATATGCCAGTGGGACCCTCCCATATGCTGTTTTTTGTTTCTCCCTGTTCTGTTAGACTATCCCTGTTCCTGTTCTTCATGTCCCTGTTTAAGGTGTCTCCTGAATCACCCTTCTTTGTTCCCTCTCAACTCGTTACTTTCCTGATGGCCTCATCTTTAAGAGTCGGATGTTATCACCAACCATGGGGCTTGTCGACCCCCATGGCCACGCTCCCACATCTCCCCCTTCTTTATTAACATAAAAGAGCTCGATTAACACAAATTAAGAAAGCAGGTTTAACACAAATTATGAAGGCGTGATTAACAGAAATTAAGAAAGCAACAGTAACACAAATTAAGAAAGCACTATTAACACAAACTAAAATACAGAGAAAAACTGCCAGGCATACTAATTCCATCTTTAACAAACTTTGTAACCCCATCCCTGGGAGAGGCAGGCACTGAGTGCTGCCCAGCAGGGGGGCTCTGGCTGCCCCTCCAACTCCTGGAGTCCTTGTTTGTGGGTCCTGCCTATGCCAGCGAGACCCTCCCATACGCTGTTTTTTGTTTGTCCCTGTTCTGATAGCCTGTCCCTATTCATTCCTTTTTTGTTTTTGTCCCTGTTCTTTTAGCCTGTCCCTGTTCCTGTTCTTCATGTCCCTGCTTAAGGTGTCTCCTGAATCACCCTTCTTTGTTCCCTCTCAAGGCTTTACTTTCCTGATGGTCTCTACTTTAATAGTCGGATGTTATCACCAACCATGGGGCTTGTCGACCCCCATGGCCACACTCCCACATCTTCCCCTTCTTTATTAACATAAGAGCGCAATTAACACAAATTAAGAAGGCAGGATCAACACAAACTAAAACACAGAGAAAAGCTGCCAGGCATACTAAGACTATCTTTAACAAACTTTGCAACCCCATCCCTGGGAGTGGCAGGCACTGAGTGCTGCCCAGCCGGGGGGCTCTGGCTGCCCCTCCAACTCCTGGAGTCCTTGTTTGTGGGTCCTGCGTAAGCCAGCGTGACCCTCCCATAAGCTCTTTTTGTTCGTCCCTGTTCTGTTAGCCTGTACCTATTCATTCCTTTTCTGTTTTTGTCCCTGTTCCGTTTGCCTGTCCCTATTCATTCCTTTTTTGTTTTTGTCCCTGTTCTGTTAGCCTGTCCCTGTTCCTGTTCTTCATACCCCTGTTTGTTTTCTTCTCGTCCCTGTTCGTTTTCATGTCCCTGTTTGGGGGCGATTTGTGGCGTAAAGACCGCACGGACAACGGGGTTATTTCAGGATCTGTAACTGCTACCTATTTATTGACGACATAACTTGAACTCTCTCTTACTGAAGGCATAACTTCATCTCTAAGAGTGAGGGCACAACTTCATTCTATCCCTTATTCTGGAAAGGCTCCCTTCCTATAATTTCCGCCTCACAGCAGTACCTTTCCACTAACTAGTCATTGGTCAACAACTTTGCCCGGCAACAGCAAACACCCAGCAACTTCCATGCTTTAATGGCTGGAGAACTAGCCACCCCAGACAACAAGGTGTCACCTGAATCACCCTTCTTTGTTCCCTCTCAACTCTTTAAATTCCTGATGGTCTCATCCTTAAGAGTCGGATGTTATTACCAACCATGGGGCTTGTCGACCCCCATGGCCACATTCCCACATCTCCTCCTTCTTTATTAACATAAGAAAGCGCGATTATCACAAATTAAGAAGGCAGGATCAACACAAACTAAAACACAGAGAAAAACTGCCAGGCATACTAAGTCTATCTTTAACAACCTTTGTAAAACCATCCCTGGGAGAGGCAGGCACTGAGTACTGCCCAGCCAGGGGGCTCTGGCTGCCCCTCCAACTCCTGGAGTCCTTGTTTGTGGGTCCAGCATATGCCAGTGGGACCCTCCCATATGCTGTTTTTTGTTTCTCCCTGTTCTGTTAGACTATCCCTGTTCCTGTTCTTCATGTCCCTGTTTAAGGTGTCTCCTGAATCACCCTTCTTTGTTCCCTCTCAACTCGTTACTTTCCTCATGGCCTCATCTTTAAGAGTCCAATGTTATCACCAACCATGGGACTTGTCGACCCCCATGGCCACACTCCTACAACTCCCCCTTCATTATTAACATAAAAGAGCTCGATTAACACAAATTAAGAAAGCAGGTTTAACACAAATTATGAAGGCGCGATTAACAGAAATTAAGAAAGCACTATTAACACAAACTAAAATACAGAGAAAAACTGCCAGGCATACTAATTCCATCTTTAACAAACTTTGTAACCCCATCCCTGGGAGAGGCAGGCACTGAGTGCTGCCCAGCTGGGGGGCTCTGGCTGCCCCTCCAACTCCTGGAGTCCTTGTTTGTGGGTCCTGCCTATGCCAGCGAGACCCTCCCATACGCTGTTTTTTGTTTGTCCCTGTACTGATAGCATGTCCCTATTCATTCCTTTTTTGTTTTGTCCCTGTTCTGTTAGCCTGTCCCTGTTCCTGTTCTTCATGTCCCTGCTTAAGGTGTCTCCTGAATCACCCTTCTTTGTTCCCTCTCAAGGCTTTACTTTCCTGATGGTCTCTACTTTAATAGTCGGATGTTATCACCAACCATGGGGCTTGTCGACCCCCATGGCCACACTCCCACATCTTCCCCTTCTTTATTAACATAAGAAAGCGCAATTAACACAAATTAAGAAGGCAGGATCAACACAAACTAAAACACAGAGAAAAGCTGCCAGGCATACTAAGACTATCTTTAACAAACTTTGCAACCCCATCCCTGGGAGTGGCAGGCACTGAGTGCTGCCCAGCCGGGGGGCTCTGGCTGCCCCTCCAACTCCTGGAGTCCTTGTTTGTGGGTCCTGCGTAAGCCAGCGTGACCCTCCCATAAGCTCTTTTTGTTCGTCCCTGTTCTGTTAGCCTGTACCTATTCATTCCTTTTCTGTTTTTGTCCCTGTTCCGTTTGCCTGTCCCTATTCATTCCTTTTTTGTTTTTGTCCCTGTGCTGTTAGCCTGTCCCTGTTCCTGTTCTTCATGTCCCTGTTTGTTTTCTTCTCGTCCCTGTTCGTTTTCATGTCCCTTTTGGGGGGCGATTTGTGGCGTAAAGACCGCACGGTCAACGGGGTTCTTTCAGGATCTGTAACTGCTACCTCTTTATTGATGGCATAACTTGAACTCTCTCTTACTGAAGGCATAACTTCATCTCTCAGAGTGAGGGCACAACTTCATTCTATCCCTTATTCAGGAAAGGCTCCCTTCCTATAACTTCCGCCTCACAGCAGTACCTTTCCACTAACTAGTCATTGGTCAACAACGTTGCCCGGCAACAGCAAACACCCAGCAACTTCCATGCTTTAATGGCTGGAGAACAAGCCACCCCAGACAACAAGGTGTCTCCTGAATCACGCTTCTTTGTTCCCTCTCAACTCTTTAAATTCCTGATGGTCTCATCCTTAAGAGTCCGATGTTATCACCAACCATGGGGCTTGTCGACCCCCATGGCCACACTCCCACATCTTCCCCTTCTTTATTAACTTAAGAAAGCGCGATTAACACAAATTAAGAAGGCAGGATCAACACAAACTAAAACACAGAGAAAAACTGCCAGGCATACTAAGTCTATCTTTAACAACCTTTGTAAAACCATCCCTGGGAGAGGCAGGCACTGAGTGCTGCCCAGCCGGGGGGCTCTGGCTGCCCCTCCAACTCCTGGAGTCCTTGTTTGTGGGTCCTGCCTATGCCAGCGAGACCCTCCCATACGCTGTTTTTTGTTTGTCCCTGTACTGATAGCCTGTCCCTATTCATTCCTTTTTTTGTTTTCGTCCCTGTTCTGTTAGACTATCCCTGTTCCTGTTCTTCATGTCCCTGTTTAAGGTGTCTCCTGAATCACCCTTCTTTGTTCCCTCTCATCTCTTTACTTTCCTGATGGTCTCTAATTTAATAGTCGGATGTTATCACCAACCATGCGACTTGTCGACCCCCATGGCCATGCTCCCACATCTCCCCCTTCTTTATTAACATAAAAGAGCTTGATTAACACAAATTAAGAAAGCAGGTTTAACACAAATTAAGAAGGCGCGATTAACAGAAAATAAGAAAGGAAAAGTAACACAAATTAAGAAAGAACTATTAACACAAACTAAAACACAGAGAAAAACGGCCAGGCATACTAATTCCATCTTTTACAAACTTTGTAACCCCATCCCTGGGAGAGGCAGGCACTGAATGCTGCCCAGCAGGGGGGCTCTGGCTGCCCCTCCAACTCCTGGAGTCCTTGTTTGTGGGTCCTGCCTATGCCAGCGAGACCCTCCCATACGCTGTTTTTTGTTTGTCCCTGTTCTGTTAGACTATCCCTGTTCCTGTTCTTCATGTCCCTGGTTAAGGTGTCTTTTGAATAACCCTTCTTTGTTCCCTCTCAAGGGTTTACCTTCCTGATGGTCTCTACTTTAATAGTCGGATGTTATCACCAACCATGGGGCTTGTCGACCCCCATGGCCACACTCCCACATCTTCCCCTTCTTTATTAACATAAGAAAGCGCAATTAACACAAATTAAGAAGGCAGGATCAACACAAACAAAAAAACACAGAGAAAAGCTGCCAGGCATACTAAGTCTATCTTTAAAAACCTTTGTAAAACCATCCCTGGGAGAGGCAGGCACTGAGTGCTGCCCAGCCGGGGGGCTCTGGCTGCCCCTCCAACTCCTGGAGACCTTGTTTGTGTGTCCTGCGTAAGCCAGCGTGACCCTCCCATAAGCTCTTTTTGTTCATCCCTGTTCTGTTAGCCTGTACCTATTCATTCCTTTTCTGTTTTTGTCCCTGTTCCTTTTTCCTGTCCCTATTCATTCCTTTTTTGTTTTTGTCCCTGTTCTGTTAGCCTGTCCCTGTTCCTGTTCTTCATGTCCCTGTTTGTTTTCTTCTTGTCCCTGTTCGTTTTCATGTCCCTTTTGGGGGGCGATTTGTGGCGTAAAGACCGCACGGACAACGGGGTTCTTTCAGGATCTGTAACTGCTACCTCTTTATTGACGACATAACTTGAACTCTCTCTTACTGAGGGAATAACTTCATCTCTCAGAGTGAGGGCACAACTTCATTCTATCCCTTATTCAGGAAAGGCTCCCGTCCTATAATTTCCGCCTCACAGCAGTACCCTTCCACTAACTAGTCATTGGTCAACAACTTTGCCCGGCAACAGCAAACACCCAGCAACTTCCATGCTTTAATGGCTGGAGAACTAGCCACCCCAGACAAGAAGGTGTCACCTGAATCACCCTTCTTTGTTCCCTCTCAACTCTTTAAATTCCTGATGGTCTCATCCTTAAGAGTCCGATGTTATCACCAACCATGGGGCCTGTCGACCCCCATGGCCACACTCCCACATCTCCTCCTTCTTTATTAACTTAAGAAAGCGCGATTAACACAAATTAAGAAGGCAGGATCAACACAAACTAAAACACAGAGAAAAACTGCCAGGCATACTAAGTCTATCTTTAACAACCTTTGTAAAACCATCCCTGGGAGAGGCAGGCACTGAGTACTGCCCAGCCAGGGGGCTCTGGCTGCCCCTCCAACTCCTGGAGTCCTTGTTTGTGGGTCCTGCGTATGCCAACGAGACCCTCCCATACGCTGTTTTTTGTTTGTCCCTGTTCTGATAGCCTGTCCCTATTCATTCCTTTTTTGTTTTTGTCCCTGTTCTTTTAGCCTGTCCCTGTTCCTGTTCTTCATGTCCCTGCTTAAGGTGTCTCCTGAATCACCCTTCTTTGTTCCCTCTCAAGGCTTTACTTTCCTGATGGTCTCTACTTTAATAGTCGGATGTTATCACCAACCATGGGGCTTGTCGACCCCCATGGCCACACTCCCACATCTTCCCCTTCTTTATTAACATAAGAGCGCAATTAACACAAATTAAGAAGGCAGGATCAACACAAACTAAAACACAGAGAAAAGCTGCCAGGCATACTAAGACTATCTTTAACAAACTTTGCAACCCCATCCCTGGGAGTGGCAGGCACTGAGTGCTGCCCAGCCGGGGGGCTCTGGCTGCCCCTCCAACTCCTGGAGTCCTTGTTTGTGGGTCCTGCGTAAGCCAGCGTGACCCTCCCATAAGCTCTTTTTGTTCGTCCCTGTTCTGTTAGCCTGTACCTATTCATTCCTTTTCTGTTTTTGTCCCTGTTCCGTTTGCCTGTCCCTATTCATTCCTTTTTTGTTTTTGTCCCTGTTCTGTTAGCCTGTCCCTGTTCCTGTTCTTCATTCCCCTGTTTGTTTTCTTCTCGTCCCTGTTCGTTTTCATGTCCCTGTTTGGGGGCGATTTGTGGCGTAAAGACCGCACGGACAACGGGGTTCTTTCAGGATCTGTAACTGCTACCTATTTATTGACGACATAACTTGAACTCTCTCTTACTGAAGGCATAACTTCATCTCTAAGAGTGAGGGCACAACTTCATTCTATCCCTTATTCAGGAAAGGCTCCCTTCCTATAATTTCCGCCTCACAGCAGTACCTTTCCACTAACTAGTCATTGGTCAACAACTTTGCCCGGCAACAGCAAACACCCAGCAACTTCCATGCTTTAATGGCTGGAGAACTAGCCACCCCAGACAACAAGGTGTCACCTGAATCACCCTTCTTTGTTCCCTCTCAACTCTTTAAATTCCTGATGGTCTCATCCTTAAGAGTCGGATGTTATTACCAACCATGGGACTTGTCGACCCCCATGGCCACATTCCCACATCTCCTCCTTCTTTATTAACATAAGAAAGCGCGATTATCACAAATTAAGAAGGCAGGATCAACACAAACTAAAACACAGAGAAAAACTGCCAGGCATACTAAGTCTATCTTTAACAACCTTTGTAAAACCATCCCTGGGAGAGGCAGGCACTGAGTACTGCCCAGCCAGGGGGCTCTGGCTGCCCCTCCAACTCCTGGAGTCCTTGTTTGTGGGTCCAGCATATGCCAGTGGGACCCTCCCATATGCTGTTTTTTGTTTCTCCCTGTTCTGTTAGACTATCCCTGTTCCTGTTCTTCATGTCCCTGTTTAAGGTGTCTCCTGAATCACCCTTCTTTGTTCCCTCTCAACTCGTTACTTTCCTCATGGCCTCATCTTTAAGAGTCCAATGTTATCACCAACCTTGGGACTTGTCGACCCCCATGGCCACACTCCTACAACTCCCCCTTCATTATTAACATAAAAGAGCTCGATTAACACAAATTAAGAAAGCAGGTTTAACACAAATTATGAAGGCGCGATTAACAGAAATTAAGAAAGCAAGAGTAACACAAATTAAGAAAGCACTATTAACACAAACTAAAATACAGAGAAAAACTGCCAGGCATACTAATTCCATCTTTAACAAACTTTGTAACCCCATCCCTGGGAGAGGCAGGCACTGAGTGCTGCCCAGCTGGGGGGCTATGGCTGCCCCTCCAACTCCTGGAGTCCTTGTTTGTGGGTCCTGCCTATGCCAGCGAGACCCTCCCATACGCTGTTTTTTGTTTGTCCCTGTACTGATAGCATGTCCCTATTCATTCCTTTTTTGTTTTGTCCCTGTTCTGTTAGCCTGTCCCTGTTCCTGTTCTTCATGTCCCTGCTTAAGGTGTCTCCTGAATCACCCTTCTTTGTTCCCTCTCAAGGCTTTACTTTCCTGATGGTCTCTACTTTAATAGTCGGATGTTATCACCAACCATGGGGCTTGTCGACCCCCATGGCCACACTCCCACATCTTCCCCTTCTTTATTAACATACGAAACCGCAATTAACACAAATTAAGAAGGCAGGATCAACACAAACTAAAACACAGAGAAAAGCTGCCAGCCATACTAAGACTATCTTTAACAAACTTTGCAACCCCATCCCTGGGAGTGGCAGGCACTGAGTGCTGCCCAGCCGGGCGGCTCTGGCTGCCCCTCCAACTCCTGGAGTCCTTGTTTGTGGGTCCTGCGTAAGCCAGCGTGACCCTCCCATAAGCTCTTTTTGTTCGTCCCTGTTCTGTTAGCCTGTACCTATTCATTCCTTTTCTGTTTTTGTCCCTGTTCCGTTTGCCTGTCCCTATTCATTCCTTTTTTGTTTTTGTCCCTGTGCTGTTAGCCTGTCCCTGTTCCTGTTCTTCATGTCCCTGTTTGTTTTCTTCTTGTCCCTGTTCGTTTTCATGTCCCTTTTGGGGGGCGATTTGTGGCGTAAAGACCGCACGGACAATGGGGTTCTTTCAGGATCTGTAACTGCTACCTCTTTATTGATGGCATAACTTGAACTCTCTCTTACTGAAGGCATAACTTCATCTCTCAGAGTGAGGGCACAACTTCATTCTATCCCTTATTCAGGAAAGGCTCCCTTCCTATAACTTCCGCCTCACAGCAGTACCTTTCCACTAACTAGTCATTGGTCAACAACGTTGCCCGGCAACAGCAAACACCCAGCAACTTCCATGCTTTAATGGCTGGAGAACAAGCCACCCCAGACAACAAGGTGTCTCCTGAATCACCCTTCTTTGTTCCCTCTCAACTCTTTAAATTCCTGATGGTCTCATCCTTAAGAGTCCGATGTTATCACCAACCATGGGGCTTGTCGACCCCCATGGCCACACTCCCACATCTTCCCCTTCTTTATTAACTTAAGAAAGCGCGATTAACACAAATTAAGAAGGCAGGATCAACACAAACTAAAACACAGAGAAAAACTGCCAGGCATACTAAGTCTATCTTTAACAACCTTTGTAAAACCATCCCTGGGAGAGGCAGGCACTGAGTGCTGCCCAGCCGGGGGGCTCTGGCTGCCCCTCCAACTCCTGGAGTCCTTGTTTGTGGGTCCTGCCTATGCCAGCGAGACCCTCCCATACGCTGTTTTTTGTTTGTCCCTGTACTGATAGCCTGTCCCTATTCATTCCTTTTTTTGTTTTCGTCCCTGTTCTGTTAGACTATCCCTGTTCCTGTTCTTCATGTCCCTGTTTAAGGTGTCTCCTGAATCACCCTTCTTTGTTCCCTCTCATCTCTTTACTTTCCTGATGGTCTCTAATTTAATAGTCGGATGTTATCACCAACCATGCGACTTGTCGACCCCCATGGCCATGCTCCCACATCTCCCCCTTCTTTATTAACATAAAAGAGCTTGATTAACACAAATTAAGAAAGCAGGTTTAACACAAATTAAGAAGGCGCGATTAACAGAAAATAAGAAAGGAAAAGTAACACAAATTAAGAAAGAACTATTAACACAAACTAAAACACAGAGAAAAACGGCCAGGCATACTAATTCCATCTTTTACAAACTTTGTAACCCCATCCCTGGGAGAGGCAGGCACTGAATGCTGCCCAGCAGGGGGGCTCTGGCTGCCCCTCCAACTCCTGGAGTCCTTCTTTGTGGGTCCTGCCTATGCCAGCGAGACCCTCCCATACGCTGTTTTTTGTTTGTCCCTGTTCTGATAGCCTTTCCCTATTCATTCCTTTTTTGTTTTTGTCCCTGTTCTGTTAGACTATCCCTGTTCCTGTTCTTCATGTCCCTGGTTAAGGTGTCTTTTGAATAACCCTTCTTTGTTCCCTCTCAAGGGTTTACTTTCCTGATGGTCTCTACTTTAATAGTCGGATGTTATCACCAACCATGGGGCTTGTCGACCCCCATGGCCACACTCCCACATCTTCCCCTTCTTTATTAACATAAGAAAGCGCAATTAACACAAATTAAGAAGGCAGGATCAACACAAACAAAAAAACACAGAGAAAAGCTGCCAGGCATACTAAGTCTATCTTTAAAAACCTTTGTAAAACCATCCCTGGGAGAGGCAGGCACTGAGTGCTGCCCAGCCGGGGGGCTCTGGCTGCCCCTCCAACTCCTGGAGACCTTGTTTGTGTGTCCTGCGTAAGCCAGCGTGACCCTCCCATAAGCTCTTTTTGTTCATCCCTGTTCTGTTAGCCTGTACCTATTCATTCCTTTTCTGTTTTTGTCCCTGTTCCTTTTTCCTGTCCCTATTCATTCCTTTTTTGTTTTTGTCCCTGTTCTGTTAGCCTGTCCCTGTTCCTGTTCTTCATGTCCCTGTTTGTTTTCTTCTTGTCCCTGTTCGTTTTCATGTCCCTGTTGGGGGGCGATTTGTGGCGTAAAGACCGCACGGACAACGGGGTTCTTTCAGGATCTGTAACTGCTACCTCTTTATTGATGACATATCTTGAACTCTCTCTTACTGAAGGCATAACTTCATCTCTCAGAGTGAGGGCACAACTTCATTCTATCCCTTATTCAGGAAAGGCTCCCTTCCTATAACTTCCGCCTCACAGCAGTACCTTTCCACTAACTAGTCATTGGTCAACAACTTTGCCCGGCAACAGCAAACACCCAGCCACTTCCATGCATTAATGGCTGGAGAACTAGCCACCCCAGACAAGAAGGTGTCACCTGAATCACCCTTCTTTGTTCCCTCTCAACTCTTTAAATTCCTGATGGTCTCATCCTTAAGAGTCCTATGTTATCACCAACCATGGGGCTTGTCGACCCCCATGGCCACACTCCCACATCTCCTTCTTCTTTATTAACATAAAAGAGCTCGATTAACACAAATTAAGAAAGCAGGTTTAACACAAATTATGAAGGCGCGATTAACAGAAATTAAGAAAGCAAGAGTAACACAAATTAAGAAAGCACTATTAACACAAAATAAAATACAGAGAAAAACTGCCAGGCATACTAATTCCATCTTTAACAAACTTTGTAACCCCATCCCTGGGAGAGGCAGGCACTGAGTGCTGCCCAGCCGGGGGGCTCTGGCTGCCCCTCCAACTCCTGGAGTCCTTGTTTGTGGGTCCAGCATATGCCAGTGGGACCCTCCCATATGCTGTTTTTTGTTTCTCCCTGCTCTGTTAGCCTGTCCCTGTTCCTGTTCTTCATGTCCCTGTTTAAGGTGTCTCCTGAATCACCCTTCTTTGTTCCCTCTCAACTCTTTACTTTCCTGATGGCCTCATCTTTAAGAGTCGGATGTTGTCACCAACCATGGGACTTGTCGACCCCCATGGCCATGCTCCCACAACTCCCCCTTCTTTATTAACATAAAAGAGCTCGATTAACACAAATTAAGAAAGCAGGTTTAACACAAATTATGAAGGCGCGATTAACAGAAATTAAGAAAGCAAGAGTAACACAAATTAAGAAAGCACTATTAACACAAAATAAAATACAGAGAAAAACTGCCAGGCATACTAATTCCATCTTTAACAAACTTTGTAACCCCATCCCTGGGAGAGGCAGGCACTGAGTGCTTCCCAGCTGGGGGGCTCTGGCTGCCCCTCCAACTCCTGGAGTCCTTGTTTGTGGGTCCTGCCTATGCCAGCGAGACCCTCCCATACGCTGTTTTTTGTTTGTCCCTGTTCTGATAGCATGTCCCTATTCATTCCTTTTTTGTTTTGTCCCTGTTCTGTTAGCCTGTCCCTGTTCCTGTTCTTCATGTCCCTGCTTAAGGTGTCTCCTGAATCACCCTTCTTTGTTCCCTCTCAAGGCTTTACTTTCCTGGTGGTCTCTACTTTAAGAGTCGGATGTTATCACCAACCATGGGACTTGTCGACCCCCATGGCCACACTCCCACATCTTCCCCTTCTTTATTAACATATGAAAGCACAATTAACACAAATTAAGAAGGCAGGATCAACACAAACTAAAACACAGAGAAAAACTGCCAGGCATACTAAGACTATCTTTAACAATCTTTGTAAAACCAGCCGTGGGAGAGGCAGGCACTGAGTGCTGCTCAGCCGGGGGGCTCTGGCTGACCCTCCAACTCCTGGAGTCCTTGTTTGTGGGTCCTGCCTATGCCAGCGAGACCCTCCCATACGCTGTTTTTGTTTGTCCCTGTACTGATAGCCTGTCCCTATTCATTCCTTTTTTTGTTTTTGTCCCTGTTCTGTTAGACTATCCCTGTTCCTGTTCTTCATGTCCCTGTTTAAGGTGTCTCCTGAATCACCCTTCTTTGTTCCCTCTCAACTCTTTACTTTCCTGATGGTCTCATCTTTAAGAGTCGGATGTTATCACCAACCATGGGACTTGTCGACCCCCATGGCCATGCTCCCACAACTCCCCCTTCTTTATTAACATAAAAGAGCTCGATTAACACAAATTAAGAAAGCAGGTTTAACACAAATTATGAAGGCGCGATTAACAGGAATTAAGAAAGCAAGAGTAACACAAATTAAGAAAGCACTATTAACACAAAATAAAATACAGAGAAAAACTGCCAGGCATACTAATTCCATCTTTAACAAACTTTGTAACCCCATCCCTGGGAGAGGCAGGCACTGAGTGCTGCCCAGCTGGGGGGCTCTGGCTGTGCCTCCAACTCCTGGAGTCCTTGTTTGTGGGTCCTGCCTATGCCAGCGAGACCCTCCCATACGCTGTTTTTTGTTTGTCCCTGTACTGATAGCCTGTCCCTATTCATTCCCTTTTTGTTTTCGTCCCTGTTCTGTTAGACTATCCCTGTTCCTGTTCTTCATGTCCCTGTTTAAGGTGTCTCCTGAATCACCCTTCTTTGTTCCCTCTCAACTCTTTACTTTCCTGATGGTCTCATCTTTAAGAGTCGGATGTTATCACCAACCATGGGACTTGCCGACCCCCATGGCCACGCTCCCACATCTCCCCCTTCTTTATTAACATAAAAGAGCTCGATTAACACAAATTAAGAAGGTAGGATCAACACAAACTAAAACACAGAGTAAAGCTGCCAGGCATACTAAGACTATCTTTAACAAACTGTGCAACCCCATCCCTGGGAGTGGCAGGCACTGAGTGCTGCCCAGCCGGGGGGCTCTGGCTGCCCCTCCAACTCCTGGAGTCCTTGTTTATGGGTCCTGCGTAAGCCAGCGTGACCCTCCCATAAGCTCTTTTTGTTCGTCCCTGTTCTGTTAGCCTGTACCTATTCATTCCTTTTCTGTTTTTGTCCCTGTTCCGTTTGCCTGTCCCTATTCATTCCTTTTTTGTTTTTGTCCCTGTGCTGTTAGCCTGTCCCTGTTCCTGTTCTTCATGTCCCTGTTTGTTTTCTTCTTGTCCCTGTTCGTTTTCATGTCCCTTTTGGGGGGCGATTTGTGGCGTAAAGACCGCACGGACAACGGGGTTCTTTCAGGATCTGTAACTGCTACCTCTTTATTGATGGCATAACTTGAACTCTCTCTTACTGAAGGCATAACTTCATCTCTCAGAGTGAGGGCACAACTTCATTCTATCCCTTATTCAGGAAAGGCTCCCTTCCTATAACTTCCGCCTCACAGCAGTACCTTTCCACTAACTAGTCATTGGTCAACAACGTTGCCCGGCAACAGCAAACACCCAGCAACTTCCATGCTTTAATGGCTGGAGAACAAGCCACCCCAGACAACAAGGTGTCTCCTGAATCACCCTTCTTTGTTCCCTCTCAACTCTTTAAATTCCTGATGGTCTCATCCTTAAGAGTCGGATGTTATCACCAACCATGGGGCTTGTCGACCCCCATGGCCACGCTCCCACATCTCCCCCTTCTTTATTAACTTAAGAAAGCGCGATTAACACATATTAAGAAGGCAGGATCAACACAAACTAAAACACAGAGAAAAACTGCCAGGCATACTAAGACTATCTTTAACAATCTTTGTAAAACCATCCCTGGGAGAGGCAGGCACTGAGTGCTGCCCAGCCGGGGGGCTCTGGCTGACCCTCCAACTCCTGGAGTCCTTGTTTGTGGGTCCTGCCTATGCCAGCGAGACCCTCCCATACGCTGTTTTTTGTTTGTCCCTGTACTGATAGCCTGTCCCTATTCATTCCTTTTTTTGTTTTCGTCCCTGTTCTGTTAGACTATCCCTGTTCCTGTTCTTCATGTCCCTGTTTAAGGTGTCTCCTGAATCACCCTTCTTTGTTCCCTCTCAACTCTTTACTTTCCTGATGGCCTCATCTTTAAGAGTCGGATGTTATCACCAACCATGGGACTTGTCGACCCCCATGGCCATGCTCCCACAACTCCCCCTTCTTTATTAACATAAAAGAGCTCGATTAACACAAATTAAGAAAGCAGGTTTAACACAAATTATGAAGGCGCGATTAACAGAAATTAAGAAAGCAAGAGTAACACAAATTAAGAAAGCACTATTAACACAAACTAAAATACAGAGAAAAACTGCCAGGCATACTAATTCCATCTTTAACAAACTTTGTAACCCCATCCCTGGGAGAGGCAGGCACTGAGTGCTGCCCAGCTGGGGGGCTCTGGCTGTGCCTCCAACTCCTGGAGTCCTTGTTTGTGGGTCCTGCCTATGCCAGCGAGACCCTCCCATACGCTGTTTTTTGTTTGTCCCTGTACTGATAGCCTGTCCCTATTCATTCCCTTTTTGTTTTCGTCCCTGTTCTGTTAGACTATCCCTGTTCCTGTTCTTCATGTCCCTGTTTAAGGTGTCTCCTGAATCACCCTTCTTTGTTCCCTCTCAACTCTTTACTTTCCTGATGGTCTCATCTTTAAGAGTCGGATGTTATCACCAACCATGGGACTTGTCGACCCCCATGGCCACGCTCCCACATCTCCCCCTTCTTTATTAACATAAAAGAGCTCGATTAACACAAATTAAGAAGGTAGGATCAACACAAACTAAAACACAGAGTAAAGCTGCCAGGCATACTAAGACTATCTTTAACAAACTTTGCAACCCCATCCCTGGGAGTGGCAGGCACTGAGTGCTGCCCAGCCGGGGGGCTCTGGCTGCCCCTCCAACTCCTGGAGTCCTTGTTTATGGGTCCTGCGTAAGCCAGCGTGACCCTCCCATAAGCTCTTTTTGTTCGTCCCTGTTCTGTTAGCCTGTACCTATTCATTCCTTTTCTGTTTTTGTCCCTGTTCCGTTTGCCTGTCCCTATTCATTCCTTTTTTGTTTTTGTCCCTGTGCTGTTAGCCTGTCCCTGTTCCTGTTCTTCATTCCCCTGTTTGTTTTCTTCTCGTCCCTGTTCGTTTTCATGTCCCTTTTGGGGGGCGATTTGTGGCGTAAAGACCGCACGGACAATGGGGTTCTTTCAGGATCTGTAACTGCTACCTCTTTATTGATGGCATAACTTGAACTCTCTCTTACTGAAGGCATAACTTCATCTCTCAGAGTGAGGGCACAACTTCATTCTATCCCTTATTCAGGAAAGGCTCCCTTCCTATAACTTCCGCCTCACAGCAGTACCTTTCCACTAACTAGTCATTGGTCAACAACGTTGCCCGGCAACAGCAAACACCCAGCAACTTCCATGCTTTAATGGCTGGAGAACAAGCCACCCCAGACAACAAGGTGTCTCCTGAATCACCCTTCTTTGTTCCCTCTCAACTCTTTAAATTCCTGATGGTCTCATCCTTAAGAGTCGGATGTTATCACCAACCATGGGGCTTGTCGACCCCCATGGCCACGCTCCCACATCTCCCCCTTCTTTATTAACTTAAGAAAGCGCGATTAACACATATTAAGAAGGCAGGATCAACACAAACTAAAACACAGAGAAAAACTGCCAGGCATACTAAGACTATCTTTAACAATCTTTGTAAAACCATCCCTGGGAGAGGCAGGCACTGAGTGCTGCCCAGCCGGGGGGCTCTGGCTGACCCTCCAACTCCTGGAGTCCTTGTTTGTGGGTCCTCCCTATGCCAGCGAGACCCTCCCATACGCTGTTTTTTGTTTGTCCCTGTACTGATAGCCTGTCCCTGTCCCTGTTCTTCATGTCCCTGTTTAAGGTGTCTCCTGAATCACCCTTCTTTGTTCCCTCTCAACTCTTTACTTTCCTGATGGCCTCATCTTTAAGAGTTGGATGTTATCACCAACCATGGGACTTGTCGACGCCCATGGCCACACTCCTACAACTCCCCCTTCTTTATTAACATAAAAGAGCTCGATTAACACAAATTAAGAAAGCAGGTTTAACACAAATTATGAAGGCGCGATTAACAGAAATTAAGAAAGCAAGAGTAACACAAATTAAGAAAGCACTATTAACACAAACTAAAATACAGAGAAAAACTGCCAGGCATACTAATTCCATCTTTAACAAACTTTGTAACCCCATCCCTGGGAGAGGCAGGCACTGAGTGCTGCCCAGCTGGGGGGCTCTGGCTGCCCCTCCAACTCCTGGAGTCCTTGTTTTTGGGTCCAGCATATGCCAGTGGGACCCTCCCATATGCTGTTTTTTGTTTCTCCCTGCTCTGTTAGCCTGTCCCTGTTACTGTTCTTCATGTCCCTTTTTAAGGTGTCTCCTGAATCACCCTTCTTTGTTCCGTCTCAAGGCTTTACTTTCCTGATGGTCTCATCATTAAGAGTCTGATGTTATCACCAACCATGGATCTTGTCGACCCCCATGGCCACACTCCCACATCTTCCCCTTCTTTATTAACATAAGAAAGCGCGATTAACACAAATTAAGAAGGCAGGATCAACACAAACTAAAACACAGAGAAAAACTGCCAGGCATACTAAGTCTATCTTTAACAACCTTTGTAAACCCATCCCTGGGAGAGGCAGGCACTGAGTGCTGCCCAGCCGGGGGGCTCTGGCTGCCCCTCCAACTCCTGGAGTCCTTGTTTGGGGGTCCTGCCTATGCCAGCGAGACCCTCCCATACGCTGTTTTTTGTTTGTCCCTGTTCTGATAGCCTGTCCCTATTCATTCCTTTTTTGTTTTCGTCCCTGTTCTGTTAGACTATCCCTGTTCCTGTTCTTCATGTCCCTGTTTAAGGTGTCTCCTGAATCACCCTTCTTTGTTCCCTCTCAAGGCTTTACTTTCCTGATGGTCTCATCATTAAGAGTCTGATGTTATCACCAACCATGGGGCTTGTCGACCCCCATGGCAACACTCCCACATCTTCCCCTTCTTTATTAACATAAGAAAGCGCAATTAACACAAATTAAGAAGGCAGGATCAACACAAACTAAAACACAGAGAAAAACTGCCAGGCATACTAAGTCTATCTTTAACAACCTTTGTAAACCCATCCCTGGGAGAGGCAGGCACTGAGTGCTGCCCAGCCGGGGGGCTCTGGCTGCCCCTCCAACTACTGGAGTCCTTGTTTGTGGGTCCTGCCTATGCCAGTGGGACTCTCCCATATGCTGTTTTTTGTTTCTCCCTGCTCTGTTAGCCTGTCCCTGTTCCTGTTCTTCATGTCCCTGTTTAAGGTGTCTCCTGAATCACCCTTCTTTGTTCTCTCTCAACTCTTTACTTTCCTGATGGCCTCATCTTTAAGAGTTGGATGTTATCACCAACCATGGGACTTGTGGACCCCCATGGCCATGCTCCCACATCTCCCCCTTCTTTATTAACATAAAAGAGCTCGATTAACACAAATTAAGAAGGCGCGATTAACAGAAATTAAGAAAGCAAGAGTAACACAAATTAAGAAAGCACTATTAACACAAACTAAAACACAGAGAAAAACTGCCAGGCATACTAATTCCATCTTTTACAAACTTTGTAACCCCATCCCTGGGAGAGGCAGGCACTGAGTGCTGCCCAGCTGGGGGGCTCTGGCTGCCCCTCCAACTCCTGGAGTCCTTGTTTGTGGGTCCTGCCTATGCCAGCGAGACCCTCCCATCCGCTGTTTTTTGTTTGTCCCTGTTCTGATAGCCTGTCCCTATTAATTCCTTTTTTGTTTTCCTCCCTGTTCTGTTAGACTATCCCTGTTCCTGTTCTTCATGTCCCTGCTTAAGGTGTCTCCTGAATCACCCTTCTTTGTTCCCTCTCAACTCTTTACTTTCCTGATGGCCTCATCTTTAAGAGTCGGATGTTATCACCAACCATGGGACTTGTCGACCCCCATGGCCATGCTCCCACATCTCCCCCTACTTTATTAACATAAAAGAGCTTGATTAACACAAATTAAGAAAGCAGGTTTAACACAAATTATGAAGGCGCGATTAACAGAAAATAAGAAAGGAAAAGTAACACAAATTAAGGAAGAACTATTAACACAAACTAAAATACAGAGAAAAACTGCCAGGCATACTAATTCCATCTTTAACAAACTTTGTAACCCCATCCCTGGGAGAGGCAGGCACTGAGTACTGCCTAGCCGGGGGGCTCTGGCTGCCCCTCCAACTCCTGGAGTCCTTGTTTGGGGGTCCTGCCTATGCCAGCGAGACCCTCCCATACGCTGTTTTTTGTTTGTCGCTGTTCTGATAGCCTGTCCCTATTCATTCCTTTTTTGTTTTTGTCCCTGTTCTGTTAGACTATCCCTGTTCCTGTTCTTCATGTCCCTGCTTAAGGTGTCTCCTGAATCACCCTTCTTTGTTCCCTCTCAAGGCTTTACTTTCCTGATGGTCTCTACTTTAGTAGTCGGATGTTATCACCAACCATGTGGCTTGTGGACCCCCATAGCCACACTCCCACATCTTCCCCTTCTTTATTAACATAAGAAAACGCGATTAACACAAATTAAGAAGGCAGGATCAGCACAAACTAAAACACAGAGAAAAACTGCCAGGCATACTAAGTCTATCTTTAACAATCTTTGTAAAACCAGCCGTGGGAGAGGCAGGCACTGAGTGCTGCCCAGCCGGGGTGCTCTGGCTGCCCCTCCAACTCCTGGAGTCCTTGTTTGTGGGTCCTGCCTATGCCAGCGAGACCCTCCCATATGCTGTTTTTTGTTTGTCCCTGTTCTGATAGCCTGTCCCTATTCATTCCCTTTTTGTTTTCGTCCCTGTTCTGTTAGACTATCCCTGTTCCTATTCTTCATGTCCCTGCTTAAGGTGGCTCCTGAATCACCCTTCTTTGTTCCCTCTCAACTCTTTACTTTCCTGATGGTCTCATCATTAAGAGTCTGATGTTATCACCAACCATGGGACTTGTCGACCCCCATGGCCATGCTCCCACATCTCCCCCTTCTTTATTAACATAAAAGAGCTCGATTAACACAAATTAAGAAGGCAGGATCAACACAAACTAAAACACAGAGTAAAGCTGCCAGGCATACTAAGACTATCTTTAACAAACTTTGCAACCCCATCCCTGGGAGTGGCAGGCACTGAGTGCTGCCCAGCCGGGGGGCTCTGGCTGCCCCTCCAACTCCTGGAGTCCTTGTTTATGGGTCCTGTGTAAGCCAGCGTGACCCTCCCATAAGCTCTTTTTGTTCGTCCCTGTTCTGTTAGCCTGTACCTATTCATTCCTTTTCTGTTTTTGTCCCTGTTCCCTTTGCCTGTCCCTATTCATTCCTTTTTTGTTTTTGTCCCTGTGCTGTTAGCCTGTCCCTGTTCCTGTTCTTCATGTCCCTGTTTGTTTTCTTCTTGTCCCTGTTCGTTTTCATGTCCCTTTTGGGGGGCGATTTGTGGCGTAAAGACCGCACGGACAACGGGGTTCTTTCAGGATCTGTAAATGCTACCTCTTTATTGATGGCATAACTTGAACTCTCTCTTACTGAAGGCATAACTTCATCTCTCAGAGTGAGGGCACAACTTCATTCTATCCCTTATTCAGGAAAGGCTCCCTTCCTATAACTTCCGCCTCACAGCAGTACCTTTCCACTAACTAGTCATTGGTCAACAACGTTGCCCGGCAACAGCAAACACCCAGCAACTTCCATGCTTTAATGGCTGGAGAACAAGCCACCCCAGAAAACAAGGTGTCTCCTGAATCACCCTTCTTTGTTCCCTCTCAACTCTTTAAATTCCTGATGGTCTCATCCTTAAGAGTCCGATGTTATCACCAACCATGGGGCTTGTCGACCCCCATGGCCACGCTCCCACATCTCCCCCTTCTTTATTAACATAAAAGAGCTCGATGAACACATATTAAGAAGGCAGGATCAACACAAACTAAAACACAGAGAAAAACTGCCAGGCATACTAAGACTATCTTTAACAATCTTTGTAAAACCAGCCGTGGGAGAGGCAGGCACTGAGTGCTGCTCAGCCGGGGGGCTCTGGCTGACCCTCCAACTCCTGGAGTCCTTTTTTGTGGGTCCTGCCTATGCCAGCGAGACCCTCCCATACGCTGTTTTTGTTTGTCCCTGTACTGATAGCCTGTCCCTATTCATTCCTTTTTTTGTTTTTGTCCCTGTTCTGTTAGACTATCCCTGTTCCTGTTCTTCATGTCCCTGTTTAAGGTGTCTCCTGAATCACCCTTCTTTGTTCCCTCTCAACTCTTTACTTTCCTGATGGTCTCATCTTTAAGAGTCGGATGTTATCACCAACCATGGGACTTGTCGACCCCCATGGCCATGCTCCCACAACTCCCCCTTCTTTATTAACATAAAAGAGCTCGATTAACACAAATTAAGAAAGCAGGTTTAACACAAATTATGAAGGCGCGATTAACAGGAATTAAGAAAGCAAGAGTAACACAAATTAAGAAAGCACTATTAACACAAAATAAAATACAGAGAAAAACTGCCAGGCATACTAATTCCATCTTTAACAAACTTTGTAACCCCATCCCTGGGAGAGGCAGGCACTGAGTGCTGCCCAGCTGGGGGGCTCTGGCTGTCCCTCCAACTCCTGGAGTCCTTGTTTGTGGGTCCTGCCTATGCCAGCGAGACCCTCCCATACGCTGTTTTTTGTTTGTCCCTGTACTGATAGCCTGTCCCTATTCATTCCCTTTTTGTTTTCGTCCCTGTTCTGTTAGACTATCCCTGTTCCTGTTCTTCATGTCCCTGTTTAAGGTGTCTCCTGAATCACCCTTCTTTGTTCCCTCTCAACTCTTTACTTTCCTGATGGTCTCATCTTTAAGAGTCGGATGTTATCACCAACCATGGGACTTGTCGACCCCCATGGCCACGCTCCCACATCTCCCCCTTCTTTATTAACATAAAAGAGCTCGATTAACACAAATTAAGAAGGTAGGATCAACACAAACTAAAACACAGAGTAAAGCTGCCAGGCATACTAAGACTATCTTTAACAAACTTTGCAACCCCATCCCTGGGAGTGGCAGGCACTGAGTGCTGCCCAGCCGGGGGGCTCTGGCTGCCCCTCCAACTCCTGGAGTCCTTGTTTATGGGTCCTGTGTAAGCCAGCGTGACCCTCCCATAAGCTCTTTTTGTTCGTCCCTGTTCTGTTAGCCTGTACCTATTCATTCCTTTTCTGTTTTTGTCCCTGTTCCCTTTGCCTGTCCCTATTCATTCCTTTTTTGTTTTTGTCCCTGTGCTGTTAGCCTGTCCCTGTTCCTGTTCTTCATGTCCCTGTTTGTTTTCTTCTTGTCCCTGTTCGTTTTCATGTCCCTTTTGGGGGGCGATTTGTGGCGTAAAGACCGCACGGACAACGGGGTTCTTTCAGGATCTGTAAATGCTACCTCTTTATTGATGGCATAACTTGAACTCTCTCTTACTGAAGGCATAACTTCATCTCTCAGAGTGAGGGCACAACTTCATTCTATCCCTTATTCAGGAAAGGCTCCCTTCCTATAACTTCCGCCTCACAGCAGTACCTTTCCACTAACTAGTCATTGGTCAACAACGTTGCCCGGCAACAGCAAACACCCAGCAACTTCCATGCTTTAATGGCTGGAGAACAAGCCACCCCAGACAACAAGGTGTCTCCTGAATCACCCTTCTTTGTTCCCTCTCAACTCTTTAAATTCCTGATGGTCTCATCCTTAAGAGTCCGATGTTATCACCAACCATGGGGCTTGTCGACCCCCATGGCCACGCTCCCACATCTCCCCCTTCTTTATTAACATAAAAGAGCTCGATGAACACATATTAAGAAGGCAGGATCAACACAAACTAAAACACAGAGAAAAACTGCCAGGCATACTAAGACTATCTTTAACAATCTTTGTAAAACCAGCCGTGGGAGAGGCAGGCACTGAGTGCTGCTCAGCCGGGGGGCTCTGGCTGACCCTCCAACTCCTGGAGTCCTTTTTTGTGGGTCCTGCCTATGCCAGCGAGACCCTCCCATACGCTGTTTTTGTTTGTCCCTGTACTGATAGCCTGTCCCTATTCATTCCTTTTTTTGTTTTTGTCCCTGTTCTGTTAGACTATCCCTGTTCCTGTTCTTCATGTCCCTGTTTAAGGTGTCTCCTGAATCACCCTTCTTTGTTCCCTCTCAACTCTTTACTTTCCTGATGGTCTCATCTTTAAGAGTCGGATGTTATCACCAACCATGGGACTTGTCGACCCCCATGGCCATGCTCCCACAACTCCCCCTTCTTTATTAACATAAAAGAGCTCGATTAACACAAATTAAGAAAGCAGGTTTAACACAAATTATGAAGGCGCGATTAACAGGAATTAAGAAAGCAAGAGTAACACAAATTAAGAAAGCACTATTAACACAAACTAAAATACAGAGAAAAACTGCCAGGCATACTAATTCCATCTTTAACAAACTTTGTAACCCCATCCCTGGGAGAGGCAGGCACTGAGTGCTGCCCAGCTGGGGGGCTCTGGCTGTCCCTCCAACTCCTGGAGTCCTTGTTTGTGGGTCCTGCCTATGCCAGCGAGACCCTCCCATACGCTGTTTTTTGTTTGTCCCTGTACTGATAGCCTGTCCCTATTCATTCCCTTTTTGTTTTCGTCCCTGTTCTGTTAGACTATCCCTGTTCCTGTTCTTCATGTCCCTGGTTAAGGTGTCTCCTGAATCACCCTTCTTTGTTCCCTCTCAACTCTTTAAATTCCTGATGGTCTCATCTTTAAGAGTCGGATGTTATCACCAACCATGGGGCTTGTCGACCCCCATGGCCACACTCCCACATCTCCCCCTTCTTTATTAACTTAAGAAAGCGCGATTAACACATATTAAGAAGGCAGGATCAACACAAACTAAAACACAGAGAAAAAGTGCCAGGCATACTAAGTCTATCTTTAACAACCTTTGTAAACCCATCCCTGGGAGAGGCAGGCACTGAGTGCTGCCCAGCCGGGGGGCTCTGGCTGCCCCTCCAACTACTGGAGTCCTTGTTTGTGGGTCCTGCCTATGCCAGTGGGACTCTCCCATATGCTGTTTTTTGTTTCTCCCTGCTCTGTTAGCCTGTCCCTGTTCCTGTTCTTCATGTCCCTGTTTAAGGTGTCTCCTGAATCACCCTTCTTTGTTCCCTCTCAACTCTTTACTTTCCTGATGGCCTCATCTTTAAGAGTTGGATGTTATCACCAACCATGGGACTTGTGGACCCCCATGGCCATGCTCCCACATCTCCCCCTTCTTTATTAACATAAAAGAGCTCGATTAACACAAATTAAGAAGGCGCGATTAACAGAAATTAAGAAAGCAAGAGTAACACAAATTAAGAAAGCACTATTAACACAAACTAAAACACAGAGAAAAACTGCCAGGCATACTAATTCCATCTTTTACAAACTTTGTAACCCCATCCCTGGGAGAGGCAGGCACTGAGTGCTGCCCAGCTGGGGGGCTCTGGCTGCCCCTCCAACTCCTGGAGTCCTTGTTTGTGGGTCCTGCCTATGCCAGCGAGACCCTCCCATCCGCTGTTTTTTGTTTGTCCCTGTTCTGATAGCCTGTCCCTATTAATTCCTTTTTTGTTTTCCTCCCTGTTCTGTTAGACTATCCCTGTTCCTGTTCTTCATGTCCCTGCTTAAGGTGTCTCCTGAATCACCCTTCTTTGTTCCCTCTCAACTCGTTACTTTCCTGATGGCCTCATCTTTAAGAGTCGGATGTTATCACCAACCATGGGACTTGTCGACCCCCATGGCCATGCTCCCACATCTCCCCCTACTTTATTAACATAAAAGAGCTTGATTAACACAAATTAAGAAAGCAGGTTTAACACAAATTATGAAGGCGCGATTAACAGAAAATAAGAAAGGAAAAGTAACACAAATTAAGGAAGAACTATTAACACAAACTAAAATACAGAGAAAAACTGCCAGGCATACTAATTCCATCTTTAACAAACTTTGTAACCCCATCCCTGGGAGAGGCAGGCACTGAGTGCTGCCCAGCCGGGGGGCTCTGGCTGCCCCTCCAACTCCTGGTGTCCTTGTTTGGGGGTCCTGCCTATGCCAGCGAGACCCTCCCATACGCTGTTTTTTGTTTGTCGCTGTTCTGATAGCCTGTCCCTATTCATTCCTTTTTTGTTTTTGTCCCTGTTCTGTTAGACTATCCCTGTTCCTGTTCTTCATGTCCCTGCTTAAGGTGTCTCCTGAATCACCCTTCTTTGTTCCCTCTCAAGGCTTTACTTTCCTGATGGTCTCTACTTTAGTAGTCGGATGTTATCACCAACCATGTGGCTTGTGGACCCCCATAGCCACACTCCCACATCTTCCCCTTCTTTATTAACATAAGAAAACGCGATTAACACAAATTAAGAAGGCAGGATCAACACAAACTAAAACACAGAGAAAAACTGCCAGGCATACTAAGTCTATCTTTAACAGTCTTTGTAAAACCATCCCTGGGAGAGGCAGGCACTGAGTGCTGCCCAGCCGGGGGGCTCTGGCTGCCCCTCCAACTCCTGGAGTCCTTGTTTGTGGGTCCAGCATATGCCAGTGGGACCCTCCCATATGCTGTTTTTTCTCTCTCCCTGCTCTGTTAGCCTGTCCCTTTTCATTCCTTTCTTGTTTTCCTCCCTGTTCTGTTAGACTATCCCTGTTCCTGTTCTTCATCTCCCTGGTTAAGGTGTCTCCTGAATCACCCTTCTTTGTTCCCTCTCAACTCTTTACTTTCCTGATGGTTTCATCTTTAAGAGTTGGATGTTATCACCAACCATGGGGCTTGTCGACCCCCATGGCCACACTCCCACATCTTCCCCTTCTTTATTAATATAAGAAAGCGCAATTAACACAAATTAAGAAGGCAGGATCAACACAAACTAAAACACAGAGAAAAACTACCAGGCATACTAAGTCTATCTTTAACAAACTTTGCAACCCCATCCCTGGGAGAGGCAGGCACTGAGTGCTGCCCAGCCGGGGGGCTCTGGCTGCCCCTCCAACTCCTGGAGTCCTTGTTTGTGGGTCCTGCGTAAGCCAGCGTGACCCTCCCATAAGCTCTTTTTGTTCGTCCCTGTTCTGTTAGCCTGTACCTGATCATTCCTTTTCTGTTTTTGTCCCTGTTCCGTTTGCCTGTCCCTATTCATTCCTTTTTTGTTTTTGTCCCTGTGCTGTTAGCCTGTCCCTGTTCCTATTCTTCATGTCCCTGTTTGTTTTCTTCTCATCCCTGTTCGTTTTCATGTCCCTGTTGGGGGGCGATTTGTGGCGTAAAGACCGCACGGACAACGGGGTTCTTTCAGGGTCTGTAACTGCTACCTCTTTATTGATGACATAACTTGAACTCTCTCTTACTGAGGACATAACTTCATCTCTCAGAGTGAGGGCACAACTTCATTCTATCCCTTATTCAGGAAAGGCTCCCTTCCCATAATTTCCGCCTCACAGCAGTACCTTTCCACTAACTAGTCATTGGTCAACAACTTTGCCCGGCAACAGCAAACACCCAGCCACTTCCATGCATTAATGGCTGGAGAACTAGCCACCCCAGACAACAAGGTGTCACCTGAATCACCCTTCTTTGTTCCCTCTCAACTCTTTAAATTCTTGATGGTCTCATCCTTAAGAGTCCGATGTTATCACCAACCATGGGGCCTGTCGACCCCCATGGCCACACTCCCACATCTCCCCCTTCTTTATTAACTTAAGAAAGCGCGATTAACACAAATTAAGAAGGCAGGATCAACACAAACTAAAACACAGAGAAAAACTGCCAGGCATACTAATTCCATCTTTAACAAACTTTGTAACCCTGTCCCTGGGAGAGGCAGGCACTGAGTGCTGCCCAGCTGGGGGGCTCTGGCTGCCCCTCCAACTCCTGGAGTCCTTGTTTGGGGGTCCTGCCTATGCCAGCGAGACCCTCCCATACGCTGTTTTTTGTTTGTCCCTGTTCTGATAGCCTGTCCCTATTCATTCCTTTTTTGTTTTTGTCCCTGTTCTGTTAGACTATCCCTGTTCCTGTTCTTCATGTCCCTGCTTAAGGTGTCTCCTGAATCACCCTTCTTTGTTCCCTCTCAACTCTTTACTTTCCTGATGGTCTCATCTTTAAGAGTTGGATGTTATCACCAACCATGGGACTTGTCCACCCCCATGGTCATGCTCCCACATCTCCCCCTTCTTTATTAACTTAAAAGAGCTTGATTAACACAAATTAAGAAAGCAGGTTTAACACAAATTAAGAAGGCGCGATTAACAGAAATTAAGAAAGGAAGAGTAACACAAATTAAGAAAGAACTATTAACACAAACTAAAATACAGAGAAAAACTGCCAGGCATACTAATTCCATCTTTAACAAACTTTGTAACCCCATCCCTGGGAGAGGCAGGCACTGAGTGCTGCCCAGCCGGGGGGCTCTGGCTGCCCCTCCAACTCCTGGAGTCCTTGTTTTTAGGTCCAGCATATGCCAGTGGGACCCTCCCATATGCTGTTTTGTGTTTCTCCCTGCTCTGTTAGCCTGTCCCTGTTCCTGTTCTTCATGTCCCTTTTTAAGGTGTCTCCTGAATCACCCTTCTTTGTTCTCTCTCAACTCTTTACTTTCCTGATGGTCTCATCATTAAGAGTCTGATGTTACCACCAACCATGGGGCTTGTCGACCCCCATGGCCACACTCCCACATCTTCCCCTTCTTTATTAACATAAGAAAGCGCGATTAACACAAATTAAGAAGGCAGGATCAACACAAACTAAAACACAGAGAAAAACTGCCAGGCATACTAATTCCATCTTTAACAAACTTTGTAACCCCGCACCTGGGAGAGGCAGGCACTGAGTGCTGCCCAGCTGGGGGGCTCTGGCTGCCCCTCCAACTCCTGGAGTCCTTGTTTGTGGGTCCTGCCTATGGCAGCGAGACCCTCCCATCCGCTGTTTTTTGTTTGTCCCTGTACTGATAGCATGTCCCTATTCATTCCTTTTTTGTTTTGTCCCTGTTCTGTTAGCCTGTCCCTGTTCCTGTTCTTCATGTCCCTGCTTAAGGTGTCTCCTGAATCACCCTTCTTTGTTCCCTCGCAAGGCTTTACTTTCCTGGTGGTCTCTACTTTAAGAGTCCGATGTTATCACAAACCAAGGGGCTTGTCGACCCCCATGGCCACACTCCCACATCTTCCCCTTCTTTATTAACATATGAAAGCACAATTAACACAAATTAAGAAGGCAGGATCAACACAAACTAAAACACAGAGAAAAACTGCCAGGCATACTAAGTCTATCTTTAACAATCTTTGTAAAACCAGCCGTGGGAGAGGCAGGCACTGAGTGCTGCCCAGCCGGGGTGCTCTGGCTGCCCCTCCAACTCCTGGAGTCCTTGTTTGTGGGTCCTGCCTATGCCAGCGAGACCCTCCCATATGCTGTTTTTTGTTTGTCCCTGTTCTGATAGCCTGTCCCTATTCATTCCCTTTTTTGTTTTCCTCCCTGTTCTGTTAGACTATCCCTGTTCCTATTCTTCATGTCCCTGCTTAAGGTGGCTCCTGAATCACCCTTCTTTGTTCCCTCTCAACTCTTTACTTTCCTGATGGTCTCATCATTAAGAGTCTGATGTTATCACAAACCATGGGACTTGTCGACCCCCATGGCCACGCTCCCACATCTCCCCCTTCTTTATTAACATAAAAGAGCTCGATTAACACAAATTAAGAAGGTAGGATCAACACAAACTAAAACACAGAGTAAAGCTGCCAGGCATACTAAGACTATCTTTAACAAACTTTGCAACCCCATCCCTGGGAGAGGCAGGCACTGAGTGCTGCCCAGCTGGGGGGCTCTGGCTGCCCCTCCAACTCCTGGAGTCCTTGTTTGGGGGTCCTGCGTAAACCATCGTGACCCTCCCATATGCTCTTTTTGGTCATCCCTGTTCTGTTAGCCTGCACCTGATCATTCCTTTTCTGTTTTTGTCCATGTTCCGTTTGCCTGTCCCTATTCATTCCTTTTTTTTTTTTGTCCCTGTTCTGTTAGCCTGTCCCTGTTCCTGTTCTTCATTTCCCTGTTTGTTTTCTTCTCGTCCCTGTTCGTTTTCATGTCCCTTTTGGGGGGCGATTTGTGGCGTAAAGACTGCACGGACAACGGGGTTCTTTCAGGATCTGTAACTGCTACCTCTTTATTGATGACATAACTTGAACTCTCTCTTACTGAAGGCATAACTTCATCTCTCAGAGTGAGGGCACAACTTCATTCTATCCCTTATTCAGGAAAGGCTCCCTTCCTATAACTTCCGCCTCACAGCAGTACCTTTCCACTAACTAGCCATTGTTCAACAACTTTGCCCGGCAACAGCAAACACCCAGCCACTTCCATGCATTAATGGCTGGAGAACTAGCCACCCCAGACAAGAAGGTGTCACCTGAATCACCCTTCTTTGTTCCCTCTCAACTCTTTAAATTCCTGATGGTCTCATCCTTAAGAGTCCTATGTTATCACCAACCATGGGGCTTGTCGACCCCCATGGCCACACTCCCACATCTCCTTCTTCTTTATTAACATAAGAAAGCGCGATTAACACAAATTAAGAAGGCAGGATCAACACAAACTAAAACACAGAGAAAAGCTGCCAGGCATACTAAGTCTATCTTTAACAATCTTTGTAAAACCGTCCCTGGGAGAGGCAGGCACTGAGTGCTGCCCAGCCGGGGGGCTCTGGCTGCCCTTCCAACTCCTGGAGTCCTTGTTTATGGGTCCTGCGTAAGCCAGCGTGACCCTCCCATAAGCTCTTTTTGTTCGTCCCTGTTCTGTTAGCCTGTACCTATTCATTCCTTTTCTGTTTTTGTCCCTGTTCCGTTTGCCTGTCCCTATTCATTCCTTTTTTGTTTTTGTCCCTGTGCTGTTAGCCTGTCCCTGTTCCTGTTCTTCATGTCCCTGTTTGTTTTCTTCTTGTCCCTGTTCGTTTTCATGTCCCTTTTGGGGGGCGATTTGTGGCGTAAAGACCACACGGACAATGGGGTTCTTTCAGGATCTGTAACTGCTACCTCTTTATTGATGGCATAACTTGAACTCTCTCTTACTGAAGGCATAACTTCATCTCTCAGAGTGAGGGCACAACTTCATTCTATCCCTTATTCAGGAAAGGCTCCCTTCCTATAACTTCCGCCTCACAGCAGTACCTTTCCACTAACTAGTCATTGGTCAACAACGTTGCCCGGCAACAGCAAACACCCAGCAACTTCCATGCTTTAATGGCTGGAGAACAAGCCACCCCAGACAACAAGGTGTCTCCTGAATCACCCTTCTTTGTTCCCTCTCAACTCTTTAAATTCCTGATGGTCTCATCCTTAAGAGTCGAATGTTATCACCAACCATGGGGCTTGTCGACCCCCATGGCCACGCTCCCACATCTCCCCCTTCTTTAATAACTTAAGAAAGCGCGATTAACACATATTAAGAAGGCAGGATCAACACAAACTAAAACACAGAGAAAAACTGCCAGGCATACTAAGACTATCTTTAACAATCTTTGTAAAACCATCCCTGGGAGAGGCAGGCACTGAGTGCTGCCCAGCCGGGGGGCTCTGGCTGACCCTCCAACTCCTGGAGTCCTTGTTTGTGGGTCCTGCCTATGCCAGCGAGACCCTCCCATACGCTGTTTTTTGTTTGTCCCTGTACTGATAGCCTGTCCCTATTCATTCCTTTTTTTGTTTTCGTCCCTGTTCTGTTAGACTATCCCTGTTCCTGTTCTTCATGTCCCTGTTTAAGGTGTCTCCTGAATCACCCTTCTTTGTTCCCTCTCAACTCTTTACTTTCCTGATGGCCTCATCTTTAATAGTGGGATGTTATCACCAACCATGGGACTTGTCGACCCCCATGGCCATGCTCCGACATCTCCCCCTTCTTTATTAACATAAAAGAGCTTGATTAACACAAATTAAGAAAGCAGGTTTAACACAAATTAAGAAGGCGCGATTAACAGAAAATAAGAAAGGAAAATTAACACAAATTAAGAAAGAACTATTAACACAAACTAAAACACAGAGAAAAACGGCCAGGCATACTAATTCCATCTTTAACAAACTTTGTAACCCCATCCCTGGGAGAGGCAGGCACTGAGTGCTGCCCAGCTGGGGGGCTCTGGCTGCCCCTCCAACTCCTGGAGTCCTTGTTTTTGGGTCCAGCATATGCCAGTGGGACCCTCCCATATGCTGTTTTTTGTTTCTCCCTGCTCTGTTAGCCTGTCCCTGTTACTGTTCTTCATGTCCCTTTTTAAGGTGTCTCCTGAATCACCCTTCTTTGTTCCGTCTCAAGGCTTTACTTTCCTGATGGTCTCATCATTAAGAGTCTGATGTTATCACCAACCATGGATCTTGTCGACCCCCATGGCCACACTCCCACATCTTCCCCTTCTTTATTAACATAAGAAAGCGCGATTAACACAAATCAAGAAGGCAGGATCAACACAAACTAAAACACAGAGAAAAACTGCCAGGCATACTAATTCCATCTTTAACAAACTTTGTAACCCCATCCCTGGGAGAGGCAGGCACTGAGTGCTGCCCAGCCGAGGGGCTCTGGCTGCCCCTCCAACTACTGGAGTCCTTGTTTGTGGGTCTAGCATATGCCAGTGGGACCCTCCCATATGCTGTTTTTTGTTTCTCCCTGCTCTGTTAGCCTGTCCCTGTCCCTGTTCTTCATGTCCCTGTTTAAGGTGTCTCCTGAATCACCCTTCTTTGTTCCCTCTCAACTCTTTACTTTCCTGATGGCCTCATCTTTAAGAGTCGGATGTTATCACCAACCATGGGACTTGTCGACGCCCATGGCCACACTCCTACAACTCCCCCTTCTTTATTAACATAAAAGAGCTCGATTAACACAAATTAAGAAAGCAGGTTTAACACAAATTATGAAGGCGCGATTAACAGAAATTAAGAAAGCAAGAGTAACACAAATTAAGAAAGCACTATTAACACAAACTAAAATACAGAGAAAAACTGCCAGGCATACTAATTCCATCTTTAACAAACTTTGTAACCCCATCCCTGGGAGAGGCAGGCACTGAGTGCTGCCCAGCTGGGGGGCTCTGGCTGCCCCTCCAACTCCTGGAGTCCTTGTTTTTGGGTCCAGCATATGCCAGTGGGACCCTCCCATATGCTGTTTTTTGTTTCTCCCTGCTCTGTTAGCCTGTCCCTGTTACTGTTCTTCATGTCCCTTTTTAAGGTGTCTCCTGAATCACCCTTCTTTCTTCCGTCTCAAGGCTTTACTTTCCTGATGGTCTCATCATTAAGAGTCTGATGTTATCACCAACCATGGATCTTGTCGACCCCCATGGCCACACTCCCACATCTTCCCCTTCTTTATTAACATAAGAAAGCGCGATTAACACAAATTAAGAAGGCAGGATCAACACAAACTAAAACACAGAGAAAAACTGCCAGGCATACTAATTCCATCTTTAACAATCTTTGTAAACCCATCCCTGGGAGAGGCAGGCACTGAGTGCTGCCCAGCTGGGGGGCTCTGGCTGCCCCTCCAACTCCTGGAGTCCTTGTTTGGGGGTCCTGCCTATGCCAGCGAGACCCTCCCATACGCTGTTTTTTGTTTGTCCCTGTTCTGATAGCCTGTCCCTATTCATTCCTTTTTTGTTTTCGTCCCTGTTCTGTTAGACTATCCCTGTTCCTGTTCTTCATGTCCCTGTTTAAGGTGTCTCCTGAATCACCCTTCTTTGTTCCCTCTCAAGGCTTTACTTTCCTGATGGTCTCATCATTAAGAGTCTGATGTTATCACCAACCATGGGGCTTGTCGACCCCCATGGCAACACTCCCACATCTTCCCCTTCTTTATTAACATAAGAACGCGCAATTAACACAAATTAAGAAAGCAGGTTTAAAACAAATTAAGAAGGCTGGATTAACAGAAATTAAGAAAGCAAGAGTAACACAAAATAAGAAAGCACTATTAACACAAACTAAAATACAGACAAAAACTGCCAGGCATACTAATTCCATCTTTAACAAACTTTGTAACCCCATCCCTGGGAGAGGCAGGCACTGAGTGCTGCCCAGCTGGGGGGCTCTGGCTGCCCCTCCAACTCCTGGAGTCCTTGTTTGGGGGTCCTGCGTAAACCATCGTGACCCTCCCATATGCTCTTTTTGGTCATCCCTGTTCTGTTAGCCTGCACCTGATCATTCCTTTTCTGTTTTTGTCCATGTTCCGTTTGCCTGTCCCTATTCATTCCTTTTTTTTTTTTGTCCCTGTTCTGTTAGCCTGTCCCTGTTCCTGTTCTTCATTTCCCTGTTTGTTTTCTTCTCGTCCCTGTTCGTTTTCATGTCCCTTTTGGGGGGCGATTTGTGGCGTAAAGACTGCACGGACAACGGGGTTCTTTCAGGATCTGTAACTGCTACCTCTTTATTGATGACATAACTTGAACTCTCTCTTACTGAAGGCATAACTTCATCTCTCAGAGTGAGGGCACAACTTCATTCTATCCCTTATTCAGGAAAGGCTCCCTTCCTATAACTTCCGCCTCACAGCAGTACCTTTCCACTAACTAGCCATTGTTCAACAACTTTGCCCGGCAACAGCAAACACCCAGCCACTTCCATGCATTAATGGCTGGAGAACTAGCCACCCCAGACAAGAAGGTGTCACCTGAATCACCCTTCTTTGTTCCCTCTCAACTCTTTAAATTCCTGATGGTCTCATCCTTAAGAGTCCTATGTTATCACCAACCATGGGGCTTGTCGACCCCCATGGCCACACTCCCACATCTCCTTCTTCTTTATTAACATAAGAAAGCGCGATTAACACAAATTAAGAAGGCAGGATCAACACAAACTAAAACACAGAGAAAAGCTGCCAGGCATACTAAGTCTATCTTTAACAATCTTTGTAAAACCGTCCCTGGGAGAGGCAGGCACTGAGTGCTGCCCAGCCGGGGGGCTCTGGCTGCCCCTCCAACTCCTGGAGTCCTTGTTTGTGGGTCCAGCATATGCCAGTGGGACCCTCCCATATGCTGTTTTTTGTTTCTCCCTGCTCTGTTAGCCTGTCCCTGTTCCTGTTCTTCATGTCCCTGGTTAAGGTGTCTCCTGAATCACCCTTCTTTGTTCCCTCTCAACTCTTTACTTTCCTGATGGTTTCATCTTTAAGAGTTGGATGTTATCACCAACCATGGGGCTTGTCGACCCCCATGGCCACACTCCCACATCTTCCCCTTCTTTATTAAAATAAGAAAGCGCAATTAACACAAATTGAGAAGGCAGGATCAACACAAACTAAAACACAGAGAAAAACTGACAGGCATACTAAGTCTATCTTTAACAAACTTTGCAACCCCATCCCTGGGAGAGGCAGGCACTGAGTGCTGCCCAGCCGGGGGGCTCTGGCTTCCCCTCCAACTCCTGGAGTCCTTGTTTGGGGGTCCTGTGTAAGCCAGCGTGACCCTCCCATAAGCTCTTTTTGTTCGTCCCTGTTCTGTTAGCCTGTACCTGATCATTCCTTTTCTGTTTTTGTCCCTGTTCCGTTTGCCTGTCCCTATTCATTCCTTTTTTGTTTTTGTCCCTGTGCTGTTAGCCTGTCCCTGTTCCTATTCTTCATGTCCCTGTTTGTTTTCTTCTCGTCCCTGTTCGTTTTCATGTCCCTGTTGGGGGGCGATTTGTGGCGTAAAGACCGCACGGACAACGGGGTTCTTTCAGGATCTGTAACTGCTACCTCTTTATTGATGACATAACTTGAACTCTCTCTTACTGAGGGCATAACTTCATCTCTCAGAGTGAGGGCACAACTTCATTCTATCCCTTATTCAGGAAAGGCTCCCTTCCTATAATTTCCGCCTCACAGCAGTACCTTTCCACTAACTAGTCATTGGTCAACAACTTTGCCCGGCAACAGCAAACACCCAGCAACTTCCATGCTTTAATGGCTGGAGAACAAGCCACCCCAGACAAGAAGGTGTCACCTGAATCACCCTTCTTTGTTCCCTCTCAACTCTTTAAATTCCTGATGGTCTCATCCTTAAGAGTCCGATGTTATCACCAACCATGGGGCTTGTCGACCCCCATTGCCACACTCCCACATCTTCCCCTTCTTTATTAACATAAGAAAGCGCGATTAACACAAATTAAGAAGGCAGGATCAACACAAACTAAAACACAGGGAAAAGCTGCCAGGCATACTAAGACTATCTTTAACAAACTTTGCAACCCCGTCCCTGGGAGTGGCAGGCACTGAGTGCTGCCCAGCCGGGGGGCTCTGGCTGCCCCTCCAACTCCTGGAGTCCTTGTTTGTGGGTCCTGCCTATGCCAGCGAGACCCTCCCATACGCTGTTTTTTGTTTGTCCCTGTTCTGATAGCCTTTCCCTGTTCATTCCTTTTTTGTTTTCGTCCCTGTTCTGTTAGACTATCCCTGTTCCTGTTCTTCATGTCCCTGGTTAAGGTGTCTTTTGAATAACCCTTCTTTGTTCCCTCTCAACTCTTTAAATTCCTGATGGTCTCATCATTAAGAGTCTGATGTTATCACCAACCATGGGGCTTGTCGACCCCCATGGCCACACTCCCACATCTCCCCCTTCTTTATTAACTTAAGAAAGCGCGATTAACACAAATTAAGAAGGCAGGATCAACACAAACTAAAACACAGAGAAAAACTGCCAGGCATACTAAGTCTATCTTTAACAACCTTTGTAAACCCATCCCTGGGAGAGGCAGGCACTGAGTGCTGCCCAGCCGGGGGGCTCTGGCTGCCCCTCCAACTCCTGGAGTCCTTGTTTGGGGGTCCTGCCTATGCCAGCGAGACCCTCCCATACGCTGTTTTTTGTTTGTCCCTGTTCTGATAGCCTGTCCCTATTCATTCCTTTTTTGTTTTCGTCCCTGTTCTGTTAGACTATCCCTGTTCCTGTTCTTCATGTCCCTGTTTAAGGTGTCTCCTGAATCACCCTTCTTTGTTCCCTCTCAAGGCTTTACTTTCCTGATGGTCTCATCATTAAGAGTCTGATGTTATCACCAACCATGGGGCTTGTCGACCCCCATGGCAACACTCCCACATCTTCCCCTTCTTTATTAACATAAGAAAGCGCAATTAACACAAATTAAGAAAGCAGGTTTAAAACAAATTAAGAAGGCTGGATTAACAGAAATTAAGAAAGCAAGAGTAACACAAAATAAGAAAGCACTATTAACACAAACTAAAATACAGACAAAAACTGCCAGGCATACTAATTCCATCTTTAACAAACTTTGTAACCCCATCCCTGGGAGAGGCAGGCACTGAGTGCTGCCCAGCTGGGGGGCTCTGGCTGCCCCTCCAACTCCTGGAGTCCTTGTTTGGGGGTCCTGCGTAAACCATCGTGACCCTCCCATATGCTCTTTTTGGTCATTCCTGTTCTGTTAGCCTGCACCTGATCATTCCTTTTCTGTTTTTGTCCATGTTCCGTTTGCCTGTCCCTATTCATTCCTTTTTTTTTTTTGTCCCTGTTCTGTTAGCCTGTCCCTGTTCCTGTTCTTCATTTCCCTGTTTGTTTTCTTCTCGTCCCTGTTCGTTTTCATGTCCCTTTTGGGGGGCTATTTGTGGCGTAAAGACTGCACGGACAACGGGGTTCTTTCAGGATCTGTAACTGCTACCTCTTTATTGATGACATAACTTGAACTCTCTCTTACTGAAGGCATAACTTCATCTCTCAGAGTGAGGGCACAACTTCATTCTATCCCTTATTCAGGAAAGGCTCCCTTCCTATAACTTCCGCCTCACAGCAGTACCTTTCCACTAACTAGCCATTGTTCAACAACTTTGCCCGGCAACAGCAAACACCCAGCCACTTCCATGCATTAATGGCTGGAGAACTAGCCACCCCAGACAAGAAGGTGTCACCTGAATCACCCTTCTTTGTTCCCTCTCAACTCTTTAAATTCCTGATGGTCTCATCCTTAAGAGTCCTATGTTATCACCAACCATGGGGCTTGTCGACCCCCATGGCCACACTCCCACATCTCCTTCTTCTTTATTAACATAAGAAAGCGCGATTAACACAAATTAAGAAGGCAGGATCAACACAAACTAAAACACAGAGAAAAGCTGCCAGGCATACTAAGTCTATCTTTAACAATCTTTGTAAAACCGTCCCTGGGAGAGGCAGGCACTGAGTGCTGCCCAGCCGGGGGGCTCTGGCTGCCCCTCCAACTCCTGGAGTCCTTGTTTGTGGGTCCAGCATATGCCAGTGGGACCCTCCCATATGCTGTTTTTTGTTTCTCCCTGCTCTGTTAGCCTGTCCCTGTTCCTGTTCTTCATGTCCCTGGTTAAGGTGTCTCCTGAATCACCCTTCTTTGTTCCCTCTCAACTCTTTACTTTCCTGATGGTTTCATCTTTAAGAGTTGGATGTTATCACCAACCATGGGGCTTGTCGACCCCCATGGCCACACTCCCACATCTTCCCCTTCTTTATTAACATAAGAAAGCGCAATTAACACAAATTGAGAAGGCAGGATCAACACAAACTAAAACACAGAGAAAAACTGACAGGCATACTAAGTCTATCTTTAACAAACTTTGCAACCCCATCCCTGGGAGAGGCAGGCACTGAGTGCTGCCCAGCCGGGGGGCTCTGGCTTCCCCTCCAACTCCTGGAGTCCTTGTTTGGGGGTCCTGCGTAAGCCAGCGTGACCCTCCCATAAGCTCTTTTTGTTCGTCCCTGTTCTGTTAGCCTGTACCTATTCATTCCTTTTCTGTTTTTGTCCCTGTTCCGTTTGCCTGTCCCTATTCATTCCTTTTTTGTTTTTGTCCCTGTGCTGTTAGCCTGTCCCTGTTCCTATTCTTCATGTCCCTGTTTGTTTTCTTCTCGTCCCTGTTCGTTTTCATGTCCCTGTTGGGGGGCGATTTGTGGCGTAAAGACCGCACGGACAACGGGGTTCTTTCAGGATCTGTAACTGCTACCTCTTTATTGATGACATAACTTGAACTCTCTCTTACTGAGGGCATAACTTCATCTCTCAGAGTGAGGGCACAACTTCATTCTATCCCTTATTCAGGAAAGGCTCCCTTCCTATAATTTCCGCCTCACAGCAGTACCTTTCCACTAACTAGTCATTGGTCAACAACTTTGCCCGGCAACAGCAAACACCCAGCAACTTCCATGCTTTAATGGCTGGAGAACAAGCCACCCCAGACAAGAAGGTGTCACCTGAATCACCCTTCTTTGTTCCCTCTCAACTCTTTAAATTCCTGATGGTCTCATCCTTAAGAGTCCGATGTTATCACCAACCATGGGGCTTGTCGACCCCCATTGCCACACTCCCACATCTTCCCCTTCTTTATTAACATAAGAAAGCGCGATTAACACAAATTAAGAAGGCAGGATCAACACAAACTAAAACACAGAGAAAAGCTGCCAGGCATACTAAGACTATCTTTAACAAACTTTGCAACCCCATCCCTGGGAGTGGCAGGCACTGAGTGCTGCCCAGCCGGGGGGCTCTGGCTGCCCCTCCAACTCCTGGAGTCCTTGTTTGTGGGTCCTGCCTATGCCAGCGA
Organism: Anser brachyrhynchus; assembly: GCF_964034855.1. Classification (NCBI taxonomy): domain Eukaryota; kingdom Metazoa; phylum Chordata; class Aves; order Anseriformes; family Anatidae; genus Anser; species Anser brachyrhynchus. The sequence continues at coordinate 11,610 of NW_027663637.1, read as the reverse complement.
GACCCTCCCATACGCTGTTTTTTGTTTGTCCCTGTTCTGATAGCCTTTCCCTGTTCATTCCTTTTTTGTTTTCGTCCCTGTTCTGTTAGACTATCCCTGTTCCTGTTCTTCATGTCCCTGGTTAAGGTGTCTTTTGAATAACCCTTCTTTGTTCCCTCTCAACTCTTTAAATTCCTGATGGTCTCATCATTAAGAGTCTGATGTTATCACCAACCATGGGGCTTGTCGACCCCCATGGCCACACTCCCACATCTCCCCCTTCTTTATTAACTTAAGAAAGCGCGATTAACACATATTAAGAAGGCAGGATCAACACAAACTAAAACACAGAGAAAAACTGCCAGGCATACTAAGTCTATCTTTAACAACCTTTGTAAACCCATCCCTGGGAGAGGCAGGCACTGAGTGCTGCCCAGCCGGGGGGCTCTGGCTGCCCCTCCAACTACTGGAGTCCTTGTTTGTGGGTCCTGCCTATGCCAGTGGGACTCTCCCATATGCTGTTTTTTGTTTCTCCCTGCTCTGTTAGCCTGTCCCTGTTCCTGTTCTTCATGTCCCTGTTTAAGGTGTCTCCTGAATCACCCTTCTTTGTTCCCTCTCAACTCTTTACTTTCCTGATGGCCTCATCTTTAAGAGTCGGATGTTATCACCAACCATGGGACTTGTCGACCCCCATGGCCATGCTCCCACATCTCCCCCTACTTTATTAACATAAAAGAGCTTGATTAACACAAATTAAGAAAGCAGGTTTAACACAAATTATGAAGGCGCGATTAACAGAAAATAAGAAAGGAAAAGTAACACAAATTAAGGAAGAACTATTAACACAAACTCAAATACAGAGAAAAACTGCCAGGCATACTAATTCCATCTTTAACAAACTTTGTAACCCCATCCCTGGGAGAGGCAGGCACTGAGTACTGCCTAGCCGGGGGGCTCTGGCTGCCCCTCCAACTCCTGGAGTCCTTGTTTGGGGGTCCTGCCTATGCCAGCGAGACCCTCCCATACGCTGTTTTTTGTTTGTCGCTGTTCTGATAGCCTGTCCCTATTCATTCCTTTTTTGTTTTTGTCCCTGTTCTGTTAGACTATCCCTGTTCCTGTTCTTCATGTCCCTGCTTAAGGTGTCTCCTGAATCACCCTTCTTTGTTCCCTCTCAAGGCTTTACTTTCCTGATGGTCTCTACTTTAGTAGTCGGATGTTATCACCAACCATGTGGCTTGTGGACCCCCATAGCCACACTCCCACATCTTCCCCTTCTTTATTAACATAAGAAAACGCGATTAACACAAATTAAGAAGGCAGGATCAACACAAACTAAAACACAGAGAAAAACTGCCAGGCATACTAAGTCTATCTTTAACAATCTTTGTAAAACCATCCCTGGGAGAGGCAGGCACTGAGTGCTGCCCAGCCGGGGGGCTCTGGCTGCCCCTCCAACTCCTGGAGTCCTTGTTTGTGGGTCCAGCATATGCCAGTGGGACCCTCCCATATGCTGTTTTTTGTCTCTCCCTGCTCTGTTAGCCTGTCCCTTTTCATTCCTTTCTTGTTTTCCTCCCTGTTCTGTTAGACTATCCCTGTTCCTGTTCTTCATCTCCCTGGTTAAGGTGTCTCCTGAATCACCCTTCTTTGTTCCCTCTCAACTCTTTACTTTCCTGATGGTTTCATCTTTAAGAGTTGGATGTTATCACCAACCATGGGGCTTGTCGACCCCCATGGCCACACTCCCACATCTTCCCCTTCTTTATTAAAATAAGAAAGCGCAATTAACACAAATTAAGAAGGCAGGATCAACACAAACTAAAACACAGAGAAAAACTACCAGGCATACTAAGTCTATCTTTAACAAACTTTGCAACCCCATCCCTGGGAGAGGCAGGCACTGAGTGCTGCCCAGCCGGGGGGCTCTGGGTGCCCCTCCAACTCCTGGAGTCCTTGTTTGTGGGTCCTGCGTAAGCCAGCGTGACCGTCCCATAAGCTCTTTTTGTTCGTCCCTGTTCTGTTAGCCTGTACCTGATCATTCCTTTTCTGTTTTTGTCCCTGTTCCGTTTGCCTGTCCCTATTCATTCCTTTTTTGTTTTTGTCCCTGTGCTGTTAGCCTGTCCCTGTTCCTATTCTTCATGTCCCTGTTTGTTTTCTTCTCGTCCCTGTTCGTTTTCATGTCCCTGTTGGGGGGCGATTTGTGGCGTAAAGACCGCACGGACAACGGGGTTCTTTCAGGATCTGTAACTGCTACCTCTTTATTGATGACATAACTTGAACTCTCTCTTACTGAGGACATAACTTCATCTCTCAGAGTGAGGGCACAACTTCATTCTATCCCTTATTCAGGAAAGGCTCCCTTCCCATAATTTCTGCCTCACAGCAGTACCTTTCCACTAACTAGTCATTGGTCAACAACTTTGCCCGGCAACAGCAAACACCCAGCCACTTCCATGCATTAATGGCTGGAGAACTAGCCACCCCAGACAACAAGGTGTCACCTGAATCACCCTTCTTTGTTCCCTCTCAACTCTTTAAATTCTTGATGGTCTCATCCTTAAGAGTCCGATGTTATCACCAACCATGGGGCCTGTCGACCCCCATGGCCACACTCCCACATCTCCCCCTTCTTTATTAACTTAAGAAAGCGCGATTAACACAAATTAAGAAGGCAGGATCAACACAAACTAAAACACAGAGAAAAACTGCCAGGCATACTAATTCCATCTTTAACAAACTTTGTAACCCTGTCCCTGGGAGAGGCAGGCACTGAGTGCTGCCCAGCTGGGGGGCTCTGGCTGCCCCTCCAACTCCTGGAGTCCTTGTTTGGGGGTCCTGCCTATGCCAGCGAGACCCTCCCATACGCTGTTTTTTGTTTGTCCCTGTTCTGATAGCCTGTCCCTATTCATTCCTTTTTTGTTTTTGTCCCTGTTCTGTTAGACTATCCCTGTTCCTGTTCTTCATGTCCCTGCTTAAGGTGTCTCCTGAATCACCCTTCTTTGTTCCCTCTCAACTCTTTACTTTCCTGATGGTCTCATCTTTAAGAGTTGGATGTTATCACCAACCATGGGACTTGTCCACCCCCATGGTCATGCTCCCACATCTCCCCCTTCTTTATTAACATAAAAGAGCTTGATTAACACAAATTAAGAAAGCAGGTTTAACACAAATTAAGAAGGCGCGATTAACAGAAATTAAGAAAGGAAGAGTAACACAAATTAAGAAAGAACTATTAACACAAACTAAAATACAGAGAAAAACTGCCAGGCATACTAATTCCATCTTTAACAAACTTTGTAACCCCATCCCTGGGAGAGGCAGGCACTGAGTGCTGCCCAGCCGGGGGGCTCTGGCTGCCCCTCCAACTCCTGGAGTCCTTGTTTTTAGGTCCAGCATATGCCAGTGGGACCCTCCCATATGCTGTTTTGTGTTTCTCCCTGCTCTGTTAGCCTGTCCCTGTTCCTGTTCTTCATGTCCCTTTTTAAGGTGTCTCCTGAATCACCCTTCTTTGTTCTCTATCAACTCTTTACTTTCCTGATGGTCTCATCATTAAGAGTCTGATGTTACCACCAACCATGGGGCTTGTCGACCCCCATGGCCACACTCCCACATCTTCCCCTTCTTTATTAACATAAGAAAGCGCGATTAACACAAATTAAGAAGGCAGGATCAACACAAACTAAAACACAGAGAAAAACTGCCAGGCATACTAATTCCATCTTTAACAAACTTCGTAACCCCGCACCTGGGAGAGGCAGGCACTGAGTGCTGCCCAGCTGGGGGGCTCTGGCTGCCCCTCCAACTCCTGGAGTCCTTGTTTGTGGGTCCTGCCTATGGCAGCGAGACCCTCCCATCCGCTGTTTTTTGTTTGTCCCTGTACTGATAGCATGTCCCTATTCATTCCTTTTTTGTTTTGTCCCTGTTCTGTTAGCCTGTCCCTGTTCCTGTTCTTCATGTCCCTGCTTAAGGTGTCTCCTGAATCACCCTTCTTTGTTCCCTCTCAAGGCTTTACTTTCCTGGTGGTCTCTACTTTAAGAGTTGGATGTTATCACAAACCAAGGGGCTTGTCGACCCCCATGGCCACACTCCCACATCTTCCCCTTCTTTATTAACATATGAAAGCACAATTAACACAAATTAAGAAGGCAGGATCAACACAAACTAAAACACAGAGAAAAACTGCCAGGCATACTAAGTCTATCTTTAACAATCTTTGTAAAACCATCCCTGGGAGTGGCAGGCACTGAGTGCTGCCCAGCCAGGGTGCTCTGGCTGCCCCTCCAACTCCTGGAGTCCTTGTTTGTGGGTCCTGCCTATGCCAGGGAGACCCTCCCATATGCTGTTTTTTGTTTGTCCCTGTTCTGATAGCCTGTCCCTATTCATTCCCTTTTTTGTTTTCCTCCCTGTTCTGTTAGACTATCCCTGTTCCTATTCTTCATGTCCCTGCTTAAGGTGGCTGCTGAATCACCCTTCTTTGTTCCCTCTCAACTCTTTACTTTCCTGATGGTCTCATAAGTAAGAGTCTGATGTTATCACCAACCATGGGACTTGTCGACCCCCATGGCCATGCTCCCACATCTCCCCCTTCTTTATTAACATAAAAGAGCTCGATTAACACAAATTAAGAAGGCAGGATCAACACAAACTAAAACACAGAGTAAAGCTGCCAGGCATACTAAGACTATCTTTAACAAACTTTGCAACCCCATCCCTGGGAGTGGCAGGCACTGAGTGCTGCCCAGCCGGGGGGCTCTGGCTGCCCCTCCAACTCCTGGAGTCCTTGTTTATGGGTCCTGCGTAAGCCAGCGTGACCCTCCCATAAGCTCTTTTTGTTCGTCCCTGTTCTGTTAGCCTGTACCTATTCATTCCTTTTCTGTTTTTGTCCCTGTTCCCTTTGCCTGTCCCTATTCATTCCTTTTTTGTTTTTGTCCCTGTGCTGTTAGCCTGTCCCTGTTCCTGTTCTTCATGTCCCTGTTTGTTTTCTTCTTGTCCCTGTTCGTTTTCATGTCCCTTTTGGGGGGCGATTTGTGGCGTAAAGACCGCACGGACAACGGGGTTCTTTCAGGATCTGTAACTGCTACCTCTTTATTGATGGCATAACTTGAACTCTCTCTTACTGAGGGCATAACTTCATCTCTCAGAGTGAGGGCACAACTTCATTCTATCCCTTATTCAGGAAAGGCTCCCTTCCTATAACTTCCGCCTCACAGCAGTACCTTTCCACTAACTAGTCATTGGTCAACAACGTTGCCCGGCAACAGCAAACACCCAGCAACTTCCATGCTTTAATGGCTGGAGAACAAGCCACCCCAGACAACAAGGTGTCTCCTGAATCACCCTTCTTTGTTCCCTCTCAACTCTTTAAATTCCTGATGGTCTCATCCTTAAGAGTCCGATGTTATCACCAACCATGGGGCTTGTCGACCCCCATGGCCACGCTCCCACATCTCCCCCTTCTTTATTAACATAAAAGAGCTCGATGAACACATATTAAGAAGGCAGGATCAACACAAACTAAAACACAGAGAAAAACTGCCAGGCATACTAAGACTATCTTTAACAATCTTTGTAAAACCAGCCGTGGGAGAGGCAGGCACTGAGTGCTGCTCAGCCGGGGGGCTCTGGCTGACACTCCAACTCCTGGAGTCCTTGTTTGTGGGTCCTGCCTATGCCAGCGAGACCCTCCCATACGCTGTTTTTGTTTGTCCCTGTACTGATAGCCTGTCCCTATTCATTCCTTTTTTTGTTTTTGTCCCTGTTCTGTTAGACTATCCCTGTTCCTGTTCTTCATGTCCCTGTTTAAGGTGTCTCCTGAATCACCCTTCTTTGTTCCCTCTCAACTCTTTACTTTCCTGATGGCCTCATCTTTAAGAGTCGGATGTTATCACCAACCATGGGACTTGTCGACCCCCATGGCCACACTCCTACAACTCCCCCTTCATTATTAACATAAAAGAGCTCGATTAACACAAATTAAGAAAGCAGGTTTAACACAAATTATGAAGGCGCGATTAACAGGAATTAAGAAAGCAAGAGTAACACAAATTAAGAAAGCACTATTAACACAAAATAAAATACAGAGAAAAACTGCCAGGCATACTAATTCCATCTTTAACAAACTTTGTAACCCCATCCCTGGGAGAGGCAGGCACTGAGTGCTGCCCAGCTGGGGGGCTCTGGCTGCCCCTCCAACTCCTGGAGTCCTTGTTTGTGGGTCCTGCCTATGCCAGCGAGACCCTCCCATACGCTGTTTTTTGTTTGTCCCTGTACTGATAGCCTGTCCCTATTCATTCCTTTTTTTGTTTTCGTCCCTGTTCTGTTAGACTATCCCTGTTCCTGTTCTTCATGTCCCTGCTTAAGGTGTCTCCTGAATCACCCTTCTTTGTTCCCTCTCAACTCTTTACTTTCCTGATGGTCTCATCATTAATAGTCGGATGTTATCACCAACCATGGGACTTGTCGACCCCCATGGCCACGCTCCCACATCTCCCCCTTCTTTATTAACATAAAAGAGCTCGATTAACACAAATTAAGAAGGCAGGATCAACACAAACTAAAACACAGAGTAAAGCTGCCAGGCATACTAAGACTATCTTTAACAAACTTTGCAACCCCATCCCTGGGAGTGGCAGGCACTGAGTGCTGCCCAGCCGGGGGGCTCTGGCTGCCCCTCCAACTCCTGGAGTCCTTGTTTATGGGTCCTGCGTAAGCCAGCGTGACCCTCCCATAAGCTCTTTTTGTTCGTCCCTGTTCTGTTAGCCTGTACCTATTCATTCCTTTTCTGTTTTTGTCCCTGTTCCCTTTGCCTGTCCCTATTCATTCCTTTTTTGTTTTTGTCCCTGTGCTGTTAGCCTGTCCCTGTTCCTGTTCTTCATGTCCCTGTTTGTTTTCTTCTTGTCCCTGTTCGTTTTCATGTCCCTTTTGGGGGGCGATTTGTGGCGTAAAGACCGCACGGACAACGGGGTTCTTTCAGGATCTGTAACTGCTACCTCTTTATTGATGGCATAACTTGAACTCTCTCTTACTGAAGGCATAACTTCATCTCTCAGAGTGAGGGCACAACTTCATTCTATCCCTTATTCAGGAAAGGCTCCCTTCCTATAACTTCCGCCTCACAGCAGTACCTTTCCACTAACTAGTCATTGGTCAACAACGTTGCCCGGCAACAGCAAACACCCAGCAACTTCCATGCTTTAATGGCTGGAGAACAAGCCACCCCAGACAACAAGGTGTCTCCTGAATCACCCTTCTTTGTTCCCTCTCAACTCTTTAAATTCCTGATGGTCTCATCCTTAAGAGTCCGATGTTATCACCAACCATGGGGCTTGTCGGCCCCATGGCCACGCTCCCACATCTCCCCCTTCTTTATTAACTTAAGAAAGCGCGATTAACACATATTAAGAAGGCAGGATCAACACAAACTAAAACACAGAGAAAAACTGCCAGGCATACTAAGACTATCTTTAACAATCTTTGTAAAACCATCCCTGGGAGTGGCAGGCACTGAGTGCTGCCCAGCCGGGGGGCTCTGGCTGACCCTCCAACTCCTGGAGTCCTTGTTTGTGGGTCCTGCCTATGCCAGCGAGACCCTCCCATATGCTGTTTTTTGTTTGTCCCTGTTCTGATAGCCTGTACCTATTCATTCCTTTTTTGTATTTGTCCCTGTTCTGTTAGACTATCCCTGTTCCTGTTCTTCATGTCCCTGTTTAAGGTGTCTCCTGAATCACCCTTCTTTGTTCCCTCTCAAGGCTTTACTTTCCTCATGGCCTCATCTTTAAGAGTCGGATGTGATCACCAACCATGGGGCTTGTAGACCCCCATGGCCACACTCCCACATCTCCTCCTTCTTTATTAACATAAGAAAGCGCGATTAACACAAATTAAGAAGGCAGGATCAACACAAACTAAAACACAGAGAAAAACTGCCAGGCATACTAAGACTATCTTTAACAAACTTTGTAAAACCATCCCTGGGAGAGGCAGGCACTGAGTGCTGCCCAGCCGGGGGGCTCTGGGTGCCCCTCCAACTCCTGGAGTCCTTGTTTGTGGGTCCTGCGTAAGCCAGCGTGACCCTCCCATAAGCTCTTTTTGTTCGTCCCTGTTCTGTTAGCTTGTACCTATTCATTCCTTTTTTTTTTTTTTTCCCTGTTCCCTTTGCCTGTCCCTATTCATTCCTTTTTTGTTTTTGTCCCTGTTCTGTTAGCCTGTCCCTGTTCCTGTTCTTCATGTCCCTGTTTGTTTTCTTCTCGTCCCTGTTCGTTTTCATGTCCCTGTTGGGGGGCGATTTGTGGCGTAAAGACCGCACGGACAACGGGGTTCTTTCAGGATCTGTAACTGCTACCTCTTTATTGATGACATAACTTGAACTCTCTCTTACTGAGGGCATAACTTCATCTCTCAGAGTGAGGGCACAACTTCATTCTATCCCTTATTCAGGAAAGGCTCCCTTCCTATAATTTCCGCCTCACAGCAGTACCTTTCCACTAACTAGTCATTGGTCAACAACTTTGCCCGGCAACAGCAAACACCCAGCCACTTCCATGCATTAATGGCTGGAGAACTAGCCACCCCAGACAAGAAGGTGTCACCTGAATCACCCTTCTTTGTTCCCTGTCAGCTCTTTAAATTCCTGATGGTCTCATCCTTAAGAGTCGGATGTTATCACCAACCATGGGGCTTGCCGACCCCCATGGCCACACTCCCACATCTTCCCCTTCTTCATGAACTTAAGAAAGCACGATTAACACAAATTAAGAAGGCATGATCAACACAAACTAAAACACAGAGAAAAACTGCCAGGCATACTAATTCCATCTTTTACAAACTTTGTAACCCCATCCCTGGGAGAGGCAGGCACTGAGTGCTGCCCAGCAGGGGGGCTCTGGCTGCCCCTCCAACTCCTGGAGTCCTTGTTTGGGGGTCCTGCCTATGCCAGCGAGACCCTCCCATACGCTGTTTTTTGTTTGTCCCTGTTCTGATAGCCTGTCCCTATTCATTCCTTTTTTGTTTTTGTCCCTGTTCTGTTAGACTATCCCTGTTCCTGTTCTTCATGTCCCTGTTTAAGGTGTCTCCTGAATCACCCTTCTTTGTTCCCTCTCAAGGCTTTACTTTCCTGATGGTCTCATCATTAAGAGTCTGATGTTACCACCAACCATGGGGCTTGTCGACCCCCATGGCCACACTCCCACATCTCCCCCTTCTTTATTAACTTAAGAAAGCACGATTAACACAAATTAAGAAGGCAGGATCAACACAAACTAAAACACAGAGAAAAACTGCCAGGCATACTAATTCCATCTTTAACAAACTTTGTAACCCCGTCCCTGGGAGAGGCAGGCACTGAGTGCTGCCCAGCCGGGGAGCTCTGGCTGCCCCTCCAACTCCTGGAGTCCTTGTTTGGGGGTCCTGCCTATGCCAGCGAGACCCTCCCATACGCTGTTTTTTGTTTGTCCCTGTTCTGATAGCCTGTCCCTATTCATTCCTTTTTTGTTTTTGTCCCTGTTCTGTTAGACTATCCCTGTTCCTGTTCTTCATGTCCCTGTTTATGGTGTCTCCTGAATCACCCTTCTTTGTTCCCTCTCAACTCTTTACTTTCCTGATGGTCTCATCATTAAGAGTCTGATGTTATCACCAACCATGGGGCTTGTCGACCCCCATGGCCACACTCCCACATCTTCCCCTTCTTCATTAACTTAAGAAAGCGCGATTAACACGTATTAAGAAGGCAGGATCAACACAAACTAAAACACAGAGAAAAACTGCCAGGCATAGTAAGTCTATCTTTAACAATCTTTGTAAAACCGTCCCTGGGAGAGGCAGGCACTGAGTGCTGCCCAGCCGGGGGGCTCTGGCTACCCCTCCAACTCCTGGAGTCCTTCTTTGTGGGTCCAGCATATGCCAGTGGGACCCTCCCATATGCTCTTTTTTGTTTCTCCCTGCTCTGTTAGCCTGTCCCTGTTCCTGTTCTTCATGTCCCTGTTTAAGGTGTCTCCTGAATCACCCTTCTTTGTTCCCTCTCAACTCTTTACTTTCCTGATGGTCTCATCATTAAGAGTCTGATGTTACCACCAACCATGGGGCTTGTCGACCCCCATGGCCACACTCCCACATCTTCCCCTTCTTTATTAACATAAGAAAGCGCGATTAACACAAATTAAGAAGGCAGGATCAACACAAACTAAAACACAGAGAAAAACTGCCAGGCATACTAATTCCATCTTTAACAAACTTTGTAACCCCGTCCCTGGGAGAGGCAGGCACTGAGTGCTGCCCAGCTGGGGGGCTCTGGCTGCCCCTCCAACTCCTGGAGTCCTTGTTTGTGGGTCCTGCCTATGCCAGCGAGACCCTCCCATACGCTGTTTTTTGTTTGTCCCTGTTCTGATAGCCTGTCCCTATTCATTACTTTTTTGTTTTTGTCCCTGTTCTGTTAGACTATCCCTGTTCCTGTTCTTCATGTCCCTGTTTAAGGTGTCTCCTGAATCACCCTTCTTTGCTCCCTCTCAAGGCTTTACTTTCCTGATGGTCTCATCATTAAGAGTCGGATGTTATCACCAACCATGGGGCTTGTCGACCCCCATGGCCACACTCCCACATCTCCCCCTTCTTTATTAACTTAAGAAAGTGCGATTAACACAAATTAAGAAAGCAGGTTTTACACAAATTAAGAAGGCACGATTAACAGAAATTAAGAAAGCAAGAGTAACACAAATTAAGAAAGCACTATTAACACAAACTAAAACACAGAGAAAAACTGCCAGGCATACTAATTCCATCTTTTACAAACTTTGTAACCCCATCCCTGGGAGAGGCAGGCACTGAGTGCTGCCCAGCTGGGGGGCTCTGGCTGCCCCTCCAACTCCTGGAGTCCTTGTTTGGGGGTCCTGCCTATGCCAGCGAGACCCTCCCATACGCTGTTTTTTGTTTGTCCCTGTTCTGATAGCCTGTCCCTATTCATTCCTTTTTTGTTTTCCTCCCTGTTCTCTTAGACTATCCCTGTTCCTGTTCTTCATGTCCCTGTTTAAGGTGTCTCCTGAATCACCCTTCTTTGTTCCCTCTCAACTCTTTACTTTCCTGATGGCCTCATCTTTAAGAGTTGGATGTTATCACCAACCATGGGACTTGCCGACCCCCATGGCCATGCTCCCACATCTCCCCCTTCTTTATTAACATAAAAGAGCTCGATTAACACAAATTAAGAAGGCAGGATCAACACAAACTAAAACACAGAGAAAAGCTGCCAGGCATACTAATTCCATCTTTAACAAACTTTGCAACCCCATCCCTGGGAGTGGCAGGCACTGAGTGCTGCCCAGCCGGGGGGCTCTGGCTGCCCCTCCAACTCCTGGAGTCCTTGTTTGTGGGTCCTGCGTAAGCCAGCGTGACCCTCCCATAAGCTCTTTTTGTTCGTCCCTGTTCTGTTAGCCTGTCCCTATTCATTCCTTTTTTGTTTTTGTCCCTGTGCTGTTAGCCTGTCCCTGTTCCTGTTCTTCATGTCCCTGTTTGTTTTCTTCTTGTCCCTGTTCGTTTTCATGTCCCTTTTGGGGGGCGATTTGTGGCGTAAAGACCGCACGGACAACGGGGTTCTTTCAGGATCTGTAACTGCTACCTCTTTATTGATGGCATAACTTGAACTCT